>NC_056747.1:779290546-779590546 GCF_019279795.1 Protopterus annectens
ATTGTTGGTACTATCTCCACCAGTACCTAATAAAGGCTTATAAATATCACCCCATTGTTTTAGGACATCAATAAGTATAGGGTCAATAAAATGTCCAGGATAGCCTCTCTCTAAAAACATATCCCTTAAGTGTTGGAACTCTGTTATCACATCTTTCTTCATAGACGTCATCCTGCCTATTCTTATCGCTTGGCCCTTAATAATACTTTTTTTCTGATAAATTGGGTGATGACTATTGTAATGCAAATAGCTGTTGCAAAAAGTGTTTTTACGGTAGATTTTGGAAATATATCCATCCTGAGCTTTGATTATTTTAGTGTCCAAATCGTTAATCTATTGTTTATCAAAGTGAAAGGTAAATTTCAGATATTCTGTAGTTTTGTTCAAATACTGGATAAACTTAGTTATCTGCTCAGAACCTCCATTCCACAAGATAAAGATATCATCCAAAAATCTACCGTAATATATAACGTTGGATAAAAATAATTCACTTTGAAAAACATGTTTGATTTCCCAACCCAGGAGAACCAAATTTGCAAACAAGGGAGCGCAGGCAGCTCCCATGGCAACCCCTCTAAGCTGTTGAAAATATTCCCCTTCAAAATGTATATAATTATTTTCTAATATAAGACTCACAAGTTCACATATAAGCAGGACTTCATCTGCAGTCAAAGATGAATAAGTAAAAAGCACCTCCTCGAACAAGGACAAACCTTCTGTTTTAAAAATACATGAAAAAAGGTCCTGAACATCTATAGTTAGAAAATAGCAATCAGGAGCCCATAAATCCTTCTTAATATGTCTTAAAAAATCCCAAGAATCCTTTAATAGATGGGGGAATTTATTCACAATATGTTTTAATTTTTTATCAACATACACTGCTAAATTATGTGTTTTAGAACCCGCAGCTGCTACAATAGGCCTAAAAGGTGGATTTTCAAGGTTCTTATGTATTTTAGGTATTCCAAAAAAGACCGGGATTTTAGGGTGCTTGTTCAAAAGAAAATCATAATCATCTTTCGATATTCTCTGGTCCATTAAGTATTCATATAAATAACTGTCTAGTCTGTGATATGAGATATGTATTTCATTTTTGGAGCATAAAGAATAATTGTCTACATTGAATAAAATATTTTGCATAGCATTTGTATAATCCTCTGAATTATATAATATTACCCCACCACCTTTATCAGGTGTCATAATTCGTATTCTCTTATCTTCTTTTAAGGTCTTTAGAAGGTTCCTTTCTTCAAAATTTGGATTGGGAAATAATCTCTTCTTCTCTCCCCATGTTTTGTAAAAATCTTCCTTAACCAGCTTTTCATAAGCAGTAACAAGTGGGTGTAATGGAGGATTAAATATGCTACTCTTCTTGGGAATATCTTTAAATTCAGCTCTGTTGGTTTTATCTGAGAACATAATATTTAAATTTAATTTTCTCAGATATAACCGTAAGTCATCCATCACTGTAACTGTGTCAGGTATTCTAGTTGGAACAAATTTAAACCCTTTAGAAAATAAAGAAAAAAATTATTTTGCGATAGAAACTTCAGAATAATTATATATATTAAAACCATCTAACATGTATAGAATATTATTTTTACACTGTATAGAATCTGTAAAACCTACCACCTGGGATGGCCATTGTACTGCTGTGTTACCTTGCTGTAGGTTTTGTATATCCCTTGTCTGCGGTTTGCTATTCTCTCTGAGCGTCTTGGAAGTGGAAAATCCTGAAAGTCAACCGAATAATCTGCATCTTCCTCCCTATAATTGTCACTTTCTAATTCAAAATTAAAATTAGAAGTAGGAATAGTTTTGTCAACCTTTTCCATTGCTACATGCGTAGTAAGGCCTGGTTGTCCTTCATGAAAGAATAATTTATCTGTAGGATACACCTTGTGTTGTCTATACTGCCTACTGTCTCTATCTAATTTCTTCACTTTCTTTTGAAAAATATTGTCACATTTCTGATCCACCCCGTTAATAATCTTATAGTAATCTTATAATACAATTTCTCATACTGCGTGAATAATAAGTCAGTAATAATATTGTCATGTAACACATTTACTTCATCACAAAGCCTTTTTTTTCCATTGTTTCATAGAGACTGTATTAACTAATAATTCTAGCCCCCACTTGTTAAACATGTCAGTAATTGCTTTGATTGTATCAGTATCATAATAAATTCAATAAGGGAATTTAAACACTCTCAATCCCTGTGGGATCAGTTGTTTTTTTATACATTAATTTAGATTTCCATCTGGCACATTTTAAACTTAAATAGTTTTTTCTCAAAATTATAAATCATATCTCTCAATGATTCATTTTGACACTGTCCAGTTTCCCTGTTAAACAGGGCTCCATTGCTTCGTTTAGGGCTAGAAACAGAAAAAGTAAAATGCTTTTGAAATAAATTACCAAAATGTCCATTTTTATTCTTTGGCATTGTATTTTCTTTAGAGGCACAAGATAAACACTTGTTTGTATCTAATTTCGCTTGTTCTTTTTCCTCAATAAACTTGTCTCTTGTGCTTGCTGCCAGTATTGGCTGGACTAGAACCAATGACTGATTGATATGGTGTATTTAAACTTGATTTTTGAACATTTCTTTGTTCTGAAGAAGTCATACTTTTTGATGAAAGCGCTTAACAATATTGTTTTATTATTTTATATTCATTAAATATTACTGTGGGCTCGCAACCTTGGTGCTCCTTTTTATTATTTAGTTTTATTCAGGGCACTATTTGCACTACTTATTTGGATTTTCCACTTAAAGAAATACCAATCCGTCTGAGCTACACCCTCTAGGGACCTAAACCTTGTCACCGCAATAAACAGAACATGCCGGAGGGATAGATTCCTATCCCAGAGACTTCCCATACTCTGGAATAAACTATAAACTATAAATCTATATCAAACAAAGCTCCTCATTAGCACTCTTCAAGAAAAATCTTGATGAGTGGATGGGAAATAAGAAATTCACCCCAGGGATCACCCCTGTGGCTCTGCTCGACAGTGGCACAGGAAAATAATTTTCTTGGGTGGCAAAAGCCAGGGTACCTTTTTGGCTGGGCTTGTATAGGCCCCAGGGCTGATAGCCAAGTACCTACCTATGGACCTATATATATATATATCTATAGAGTACCTCAAATTCAGTTTCAGTTGCATTATAACTCCACCGTTTTTGCATCCTGGTGGTATAAAAGAACCCAGATAGGAAATACAGAATGTATAAATAAATACTGAAGAGTGAGAGAATCAAACCCAGGTCTGCAGGGTACAGTTGTCAGCAACTTGTAGTTTTAAGTATCTTTGGTATGCTGTCTATTGGGGACTTCTTCAACAAAGAAGAAGCTTGTAGGTAAGGGGCTGTAACATAAGGTAGTTGAAGATGAATAGCAAGGAAATATTCTTCTCTAAGAGATGCACTTAGTCAAAGGCGTATAATGTAAGGTAGATGAAGGAGAATAGCAAGGAAACATTTATTTTTCTAAAGGGTGGTAGATCCATGTAGTAAGCAAACATTATGACGTCTCTGTAATAAGCAGACACATTGGTAAGAACAATAATTTAATGGGCTGTAAGGTACTCAGGAGTAAATGCCATAGGCATAAGAGAACTCAACAGAAAGATGGAGAAGATAGGTTTGAAGTAGCTGTGGAGTTTGTACTGTGTAGTCAAGGTAATGTGCTGAGTTTTTTCATATGACATACAAACACGTCTAAATTCATTTTGTGTTCATGAACATTTTGTTAGCTGTGTTAGTGCTTCAGGGCTCAGCTCTCTCAAATGAGCCGTTGTTTTCTTAGTTGGCAAGAGTATGTTGCTTTCTCTTCTGATCGTTGATATAGCGTCTGAATTAGGTCTCTGAAAAGGACAATGCATCTTTAATTTCAGTACTATACAGCTTTTTAACGAGTGACAGTACTTTAAATAAGCCCTTGCATGTCTCCCTATAATAATACGCTGAACAGCTAATTACTGTTAAGATTTTTTTTTCTGCAGTGTACTTGAAAGCAGCATCTAATTTCAAAGGGTGCTTTATTACAACTTTCAGAAACTCAATCCTGATATATTGTCGCTGGTTTTTCATCTGTAGTGCTGGGTGAATAGAGCCTTGTCCTTGGCATTTCAGACTCACTGTGAGTAGGTGTGTGTTACTGAAAGCACTGGTTGAAATACAGGCTTTTGTTGTTTATTATTATGCTGGTCTTTAATTGCTCAACTAGTTTGACACCTACTGCCCCCCCCCCCAAAAAAAAAATGATTGTATAGAATTAGAGAGGAAATTTCATGGTATAATCTTGTGTCTTTTTAAGTAATATAATAGCATACAAGATTTTTTTTTCCTTGGGACACTTTTTCAAGATGCATTGTATGACATCATGAAAGGAAAGAATGTTCTACAGAAAGCTGAAATAAGTGCAGGTTTTCCTTGGATGGCCCTGAAATGCAAGTAACATGACCCAGCACTGAAAAAATTCTCTGGAGAAGATAAGCATGTCTGTACTGTGTTATTTAATATTTTCTTAGCAGTATTTGTAGGAACATGTCCGTTAAAATTAATTACAGTGACATTTGAGCTCATAATGCTTTGTGACAGTTCTCATTTGCTTACTTTTTATGTTGTTCAGTTCAGGACATCATTTTTTTTTCTCAGTGGTACATTGGCTAGGATGTTAATGCTGATAGCTTTTATATGGTGGTGCAAGAACGATTTCCCAACATGTATTCATTCCTTTGTAAGTAAACAGCTCAAGTTTACAACTTTGCCAGATAATGGTGTGCAAAGTTTAGAGCTGTACCATGTTGCCTGTGCTTTTAGGAAGCAGTTAAAATGGTACAAAAAGCAACATGGACATGACAGGTGCTAACAAGATGTGAACAGCTGATACTGCAGCATCCGGACAGAGCACAGCATGTATTGGTCTATATGACTGATTTGTAAGTTTCTGATATAATGTATATTTTCCATTTCCCTGGCCATTCTGCTTTCTTGTGAATCAAGAAAATACTTAATTGCACTCAGGGAGATTGATTAGATGTGATTAGATTGGTTGTAATTCCTTAGTAAACTAGATTATGACAGAAGGGTGGGCTTCCTTTCATCAGATTTGATCACAGGTATTAATGTATAGAATCCAGACTTAATAATGTTTGTAATGTTTCCAAAATACATAAGGATTTATTATAGCACCCCCCCCCCCCCCGGAACAGTCTCTCAGGCCTGTTTTTTTTTTATCTTTTTTTTTTTGACAAAATGATTGAGACGTTTGACTTTTTTACACCCTTGTATTAATTTATATTCTTACATAAAATAGTATTCACAAACTTTTGCTAAGAAAATGAAATGAATGGGAGGGAAAGTGGTATTTACTGAATATGAATCTTGGAAATCTGTGGGTTTTTATTTCCTTTAAGTGCAGCTTATTTGTTGTATTTGTTGACTTTTGGCACTGCATACTTTTTTATGCAGAATAATTTGTTAAAAATGTTTGATGGAAGGTATCTGCAGACCAAATATACAGCAGTAGGAGCACGGCTAACTTTGCAAATTTATGCCAAGCAGTACTGAACTTCAACTTTTAATCAGGATATTGTCCTGTATGCTAAGACTTGTAGGTGATTTATTGTTCATTTGTAAGGGTCAAAAGTAGCTCTCAGGGGCTGGAAAACTTAGATTACATTTTACACATAAAATGGTAGCTGTTTGTGTCAATTTGTTTAAGGCACCATTGAAAGCCATGGGAGGGGGTGGGCCTACATATAATAAGATGAACCTACAAGCTGGCAGTAGTTTTCTTTTAACAGGCAAGTGTCCAGCCATGATATCTCCTAAAAAGGTTTATCATGTGATGAATACCTCCATGCAAGGAGGATTTGTATACAGATGGAAGAGTTCTTAAGAAATTACAGTGGAATCGAACAGAGACCACAAACTAGTAACTGTGCCTAAACAAAGACAGCAAACGGGAAAGTGATGGGGAAAACAGAAACTTAAGGAATTCCAAAAATGAACCACCAAGACATAATTAAATTATACCAATAAAGTATTCCATCAAATTGTCAATGCCAGCACTGAACAGCTTTATCCTCAAACTTATGATCCACTTCCAATGCACCTTTAGCCAAGCAGTGCTGCTATAGTAATTAGTACACTGGTCAGCAGCTGGTGGCTGAGCTGCACTGTGAGGGAGTGACATATTTACAGGCAATGGTCAGAACTCCCAAGAATAGAATTTGGGAGATGGGTATCATTTCAAGCAGTAGGATCCCAAGAAGCATTGCAAAATTATTCTACTGTGGTTTTCTGGTATGTGGAATGAGATGTTTATTGCCATACAGGGAAAGACTCTTAACTGGGTTGATTATTATATATTGATTGATCTAAACTATCTTCCTGCTAGTACAACTGATTGAAAAAAAGGTGATCTAATGTACACCTCATCAAAACCTACCTTACATTACACAAACCCAGAAATTTACTTCAAACCTAACTATCATTGCTTAGGGCTGCTTCACCCCATCCCCAAATTATGTAAATATTTATAAAAAAAAAAAAAGTAACCCCAGTTGTTACAAACTGACAAGTTTTTCTTATTATCGGTACTCTGAATGGGTATATGTTGTGTAAGGTATGATTAGATAAACAAAAAGTCTTTGTCTTTACAGGTACTTTAGTTCAAAGGTTCTGTTGAAGCTGGTTTTCTTCCTTAACCCAAGACAATCTGCACCTTCTGTCTCAAAGCCATCTAAAGACTCACTTCTTCAAGTGTTCAGAAAGAGCCTAAGTCTTCAGAGTGACCATGAATACCCTGACTGGTTTTTGAGGTATCTTTCAAAAGCATGAAGCATGCAGTGAAGAAAGTTCTTAAGATTACAGAGAGCATTGTATCTCCTGTTCTAGATCAGTCTAAACCACCTGATAAAGAGGCAGGCCATTATCCTGAATTCTAAATCCTCAATACCGAGACTATAGATACTGGTGGAAGGCCCACCTCAGTGATTTTTTTTTATCTTAGTTATGAAAATTATGGGTTGGTTTTCTTTAGAGCTTCATAGAAGTTTTCTGGTTCCTTTTCCTCTTCCACATTTTCAGAAGATAGTAGGGAGTTGACCAGATTTTTTTCCCAAACCAAGGATGTTCAAAGCCCTGAAGATGCTAGCATTAAGTAATACGACAAGGGTATCTATGACATAACCTGTGTTGGTTGCTATGATATCAGCGTTGAGGGCAGAGTTGATGGCTTCAGTTCCAGTGTTATTGACCACAGAATCTGAGTAAATATCAGCACTATCAATGCCAACATTCTTCTCTTCAACAGTGACCTTAACATTGGTGCTTTGACTCCAGCTATAATGCTGATGTCAATTCCCATGCCTTTGGCATTGACATCTTCCCTATCAGTCTTGATGCCAGAGGATTAAACTCTTTTTTTTTCAGTTTTTACCCCTACTGCCTGCCAGTCATCAGCTCTCTTCCAGTCAGTGGGCCTATACATTCCCCTATCACCAGGGAGAGAGTCAAATGGGAGAAGGCACCATTTGGGCAGCCTTCAGGGGACCTTCTAGTTTTTACCTTAAACCCTGCTCCACTGCATACTTTCACCTTCTGCAAGTAATAGGGCTGTACAGTGTCCACATGGGTCACTCCTCACTTTCACAAGGAACATTGCCAGCAAGCAGCCCTTGCCATGCCATCCTCAAGCACAGGTGTTGGCTTCCACATTAGCCACTGGAAAGGTCAAAGCACCACATGTCCTTGCAAAGTATCCTTGATCCAACCCTCTCCCAGATAAGCAAGTAGGCCACACTCACTCATTCCTCTCCCTTCTTGCCTGGTTCCTCCAGTGCAAGATTACTAATCAAAACCCTGCTACCTAGGTAAAAGCAAGGGCCCCATCCCTGTTTTCCACAGATCCAAGCTGCATTTGATCCAGGTTGCTTCATTGCTAATGCAGTTATCACCTTGATCCCAATCTGGCATCTTTCTTTGTTGTGTTACCTCCAGGCCATACCTGTTACAGTGCCAATGCTGTCATCATTACCAGAAAAGTCTGCAGCTGAACTCTGGTTCTGCAAGCTGTCACAAGGCCAGGCAGACCAAAGCCTTTCTGCAGCTCCATCCATTTCAGACCTTCAGAGAAGGTCTTCATCTTCATCAGTTTATTATCCACCAAAGGTTTCTAGAAAGGATTTTTGTAAGAAGAAGCACAAAAAATTCACCTGCTAAATCTCCCATGACTACAATGGGCAAAAAGGCAGATACTAACTCCCCTGGATCTTCTCCTGATTATCCCATATGAGTGTGGTACTGGAGATGATGGGTCAAAGACAGGGATGGCCCAATGACCTCTTATCTTATCCAGAGCAGATGCTGCAGGTCAAGTCTTCTTTGGGTTTTATCTCCATGGCTGACATTTTAAGGTTGCCACAAATATGGCATAAAGGGAGGCTGGATACTATAGCCCCATTCCACAAAAAAGGAAACTATGGACTGTGCCCTCCAGAAGAATGGCGTTTCTGGTCAAAGACTGCTAAAGCAGACAGTCTGGTATTGATGTCTGCTTACAACAGAGTTCCTACACCACTCGAAGCACATTATTCCACCTCCACATGATAGAATTTTACTATCTCATGAAATGCACCACATAATAAACCAGTTGCCAAACAAACCTATCAAAGACCAGTTGCTGTCCCAATCAGCAGCTATATCCACTATGGTGAACCTAATGATGATGGTTTCCAATAATGCCTTTAAAGGTTCTGCTGGGACCATGGGATCAGGCAGAGCAATTTATCTGTTTCCATTTATCAGATTTTGCTGAGAATGCCAAAAATAACATTTATGAATACCCTTCTCAAAGTATAGGTTTAGGCCTAAGGTCAAGACACATACGAAAAGCATGTAAAAAGAGGTTAAGACTCTTATGACTACTGGTGTAAAATTACATCCTCTAATCTCAGTGCATGTTATCCAAGTATACAGATGTGGCTGAGGTGTGGGCAGCAGCCACAGAGAAACTTAACAGTTGGGGCATCTTCCAGGGAGTCACTGGTCGTGAGGTAGTTCTGTCTCTGCATCCATCTGATGGCTGTGATCTGCACATTTGTAAGCAGTGGGAGTTGCCTGTCCCTCCATCTATCAGCTTGCAAATCTATAACCAAGGACAGATGGGTGAGGGCAGTTACATCCAGGTATTAAAAGATTTCCTTCCTCTCAACCTGTTATCACCTTCCCATCCCCTGCTGATGTTCCATCCCATTTGAAAAAGACAGCAAGAACAGATGTCATAAATATCCTAAGCAAACGAATCACAGAGCCATCTAAGAGATGTCATCCGATCAATGAAGGACCGGATATCATTCCAGGTTCCTTTTAGTGTCAGAAGAGACAAAAAGGACCACTTGTCTGTTTTGAATCTTAAGTGATTTAGATACAGTTATAATTGCAGATACCTGCATGATCTGTGTGTATTCAGTCTATCCTCGTCTGATTACTTTGCCCACACCTGAGCCACATTTGTATCCTGGCGAAGATGTGTTGAATGCCTATTTCCTGCATTGCTCTTGTAGTCAGGCTGCACTTAGGAAGTTGTTCAGTGATTCGTATTTGTGTGCTTTCTTAATCTGCTTAGTATCAACGGTGTGATTCAAGAGACCATACCCATGATGGCCATTAGGTCTGGATTTTAAAAGTAAGATTTAATTTTCTGGTCTGCTGTGGAATGGATTCAAGCACTGTAGCCCCTATCCACTGTATTCTCCTTCACAATGGTGAGCACTGCTGTAGATAATGTAATAGCATTTATTTTACCTACAGAAAAGTTTTATCATCAAAGGTGTGCATACCCTTGCAGTCACAAGGAATACATATATAGGTTCATAGATTAGTACTAAGCTAACTGCCCTTGCGAGCCATTTAAGCCTAGCCAATTATCCCTTGTGAGACTCAAACCTTGCACCTTGTATTTATTTATATATATATATATATATATATATATATATATATATATATATATATGGGTCTATATTATAAGATTGACATTTGAAAGTTTAACCAGGGGGTCAAGCCCCCCCCCTGCACCCCCCCCCGCTACTTAAATATACCAACTCTGAGACTGCACTACATTGCAGTAAATGTAAATCTCCCCTTATGGAGATTTCCATTTACAAGCTCGAGATTCTGAGTGTTCGATATTCTTGTGTCGACAATGTCAAGATTCGACATTGTCGGCATTCGAGAATATAATATAGACCCATATATATATATATATATATATATATATATATATATATATATATATATTCATAGGTATAGATTGCACTGCAGCACTTTTATTTTTTTTGTAATTACAATAGTTGGGAAATAAGCAGAAATGAGCTGTAAACAAAATGTAAAAAATGTCAATTTCATGGCTTACTAAGGAGTGTAAAATGATGCCAGTAAGTCCAAGGAAGACATTATAGCAGCCATGTGTGCAGCTGGAATTCACCCACTACAGGTAGATGCTGTGGGTATGCAGCATACAATAAAAAGGAGATCCAACCCATACCCAGAGATCTTTGCAACCCATTTGGAACATAGCTTTCATCTTGGCTTAAGAAAAATAATGGGGAGTCTGAGGCTCAAGAATCAGGGACATTTTTTCAATATTACTCAACTTAAAAAGTAAAAATAAAATCGTCAGGCTTTGCATCAATGTGCATATTCTGAAAAATAACAAGTATAAAACTTTAACGTGTCACATTTTTCACTGACTGTAATCCTCAGTGGTTTACAAGAAAATCCAAAAAGTTTACAAAACTTTGGGGCATAATCAGGAACAGTTGAGAAGTATGATCTGGAATTACAGAGATGAGCCAGAGAATAAATTGTATGGTGCTTGAGGTAGCTGAGAGTATGAAGCATCTGGAGTCACGAAAGTACATGAGAGAGAAGCAGTTACAGCATGACAGGAGATGTTGACCTTTTGCCAAAGGCATGTGAGTACCGGGTATGAGGAAAGCTGATTACATCCTCAGTATAAAGACGGAAATTACTTTGATATTTTATTTGATAATTTTGAAAGGGTGTGTAATCAACATCTAATTGACCAGGGGCAGTGGATAAGGTTTTAAATTGATTCCTGAAGTACACAGAGAGAAATTCAGAGACAGTAGAAGAAAGGGAGAAGACACTGCGAGTGATTTGATTGCAGAAACAAACACTAACTTTCATACATGAGTGAGTGGTTGTTACATCGCTACACTTGAAAGGCTAGCAGACATGTTGATAAGGGAACAAGCACTCAGTATTCCACTTGAGAACATGAACATTTCGCTAGTGGATCAGGAGTATAACACTACTTTAAAGATAGGGGGGAGGATGAAAAAAATGGAGAAAAATAACTAAGAATAAGATACAGAATGTTGGACCATCTTATAAGCTGGCTGAAGTAGAAAGGGAGCAGCACAGTATGACAGCTAATAAATTGCACCACAAGGAAGGAAAGGAAAGGAAAGGAAATGTTGGAAATAAGCAACAAGATAGGTACGGTGCAGCGGTTAGCATTGTCTACTGACAGCAAGAGGTTCTCCAGTTTGATTCTTGGCTGGGGTGCCTTCTGTGTGGAGTCTGCATGTCCCCCCTGCGGTGATGTGGGCTTCTTCTGGGTGCTCCAGTTTCCTCCCCACATCCCAAAGTCTAAAACTGGCCATAGGTGTGTGTGTGTGTGTGTGTGTGTGTGTGTGTGTGTGTGTGTGTGTGTGTGTGTGTGTGTACGTGCACATGTGTGTATGTGTGTGTGTGTGTGTGTGTGTGTGTGTGTGTGTGTGTGTGTGTGTGTGTGTCTGTGCACATGTGTGCACATCTGCGTGTATGTATGTGTGTGTGTATGTTTGTGTCAGTGTGTGTGTGTGTGTGTGTGTGTGTGTGCGCACGCATGTGTGTGCACGCTCGTGCGAGTGAGTGGTATGAATGAAATACCGCAGAAGGGTCGCGTGCGAGTAAGTGAGTAGTGGTATAAACTAAATACCGCAGCACGGCTAGCCACCTGGTAGTGTAAACCTTGGCTCGAGATAATTGTCACTGGTGCAGCAACACTCTGACCCCATGTGCAAAATGAGAAAAGAGGTTCTAGATGGATGGATAGGTCAAGTATATTCTGAGTAAGCTAGAACTGGATATACTTTACTGGACAACATTAAAAAGTTGGACAAAAAATAGAAAAGATGGAAGCAACACTGCCAAAACATTCAGATGCAGTGCAGTCACTAAAAACTGGAGAACAATTGACACAAACAAGACTAGCAAAATTAGAAGTGGTTGGAGAAGAATTGCAGGAGAAAATAGACTAAAAGGAAGATCAATAAAGAATTAAGAATTTAAGTCTTAAAAATGTGTCCAAAGGGTTGGAGGGCAGAGACTGCAGGCAGCTTGCAATTAAGCCAATGGAGTGGTTTAGCTATGGAAGAAATTTTCAAGTACAGAGCACACCTCGTCTACTCATTATCCTGAACTGTCATTAGATTTCCACATTCGGTAGTCATAAAAATCCAACTGCCAGATGAAGGAGAGACTCCTGAGCCTATTATGGAGGAAGGGCAAAAATACAAATAGTAGGGAAACAGTTTATCTGTGTAGATCAAGACTTCTCAATAGGCACACAGACTAAGTGAAGCAGATTTACCCCATATTTTAGACAATGTAGCCAATTGAATCTCTGCTTAAAGCTTTTGTACCCAGCCATTTTTAAGATCGACTTCCAGAAGATCTGAAGAGATACAAAAGCAACCAGGAGCAGACCAGCAGTGGCCTGAGATTGGATCACGAGCAGGAGCCCGGGGCACAATTTCTAAAGGACCTGAGGAGTGCTACCCTGTAAAACCATTCCCCATGTTCAGACAAAAAATTGTAGAGAGACACAAAGAAGCAGCAATGGAGGCTAAAAAATTCAATAAGAGGCTCCAAAGGGAGATGGACAAACATCTAATAGGCATGATGGCTGAAGGAGAAGAAGAGCAGAATTTGGAATGAATATGTCCCAAGTGTGTTGGATTAAGTGATTCTCAGCACAATAAGTACAAACAACACAGAAGTGACACATTATGTCGGAAATTACTGTTAGTTTATAGATTAAAATGGGTAACGGTGGGAAGACAGTAAAAACATAGCAGTAATATTCAAGGGGTATGGTGCATCATGGTTAAAATGAGTTGTACTTGTCAGTAGTGACAGGAAGTTTGAACTTGCCAAAAATATAGAGAGACATTGGCCATATGGCTGAACAGTTCACTGGATGTTGGACAGACTGATGCTGATGTTTTTAAGGGTTTAAATGTTGTTAAAATTAAACACTTGATATAAACTGCAAATCAAAAGGGTATACGGGAAGTGGAAGAAGCAGGAAAAAGGGATGGGCAGGGATCTAATGGAAAATTGTATATTTCTTTCCAAGTATACTTCACACAGTACAGAGCAAAGAAATGTGCATCAAAGTAACGGCAGCTAGCTGTTGAAACTGGGAATCCTGCATGCACCTGTTAAATGAATTAAAATAGTCATGGGAAGGATGATAATAATGTTACTGTAATTTGTATAGCCATAGAAAAGAAAAGGGATGGCATCTCCCTCCATGGAGTGAACAGAAGCATTAGAAGTAGACAAAGACATGCATCAAACAATAGCTATAAGTCTAAGGCTACCATTGTTTGCTAATTTTACCTGGAGAGCAGTAACGTATTCCATGTCTATATTACATAATCGAACTTTTAAAAGTTTGAACATCATATGGTTGACACTTTTAAAAGTTCGAAAATGTAATAAAAAAAAAAAACAAAGAAAAAACCTACCTGAATGGTTTAAGCACTGCACCCCCCATGTGGGGGGATGCGCCCATCACACCCCCATGCTCCTTAAATGTACCAACTCAGAGATCGCACTACAGTGCAGAAAAGGGAAATATTCCCATTCTGCACTATACAGAGATCTCCATTGAAACATTTTAACTTTTAAAAGTTCGATCATATGGTGTCGACCATAAGACATTCAAACTTTTAAAAGTTCGAGAACGTGGTATAGACCCACGTATTTCAGCTAGCAGCAGAAGGCCACTAAGTCAATGAAGAAGGGTATGTTAGTAAGTTATAGAAAAGGGGTAGGATAATCAGAAAAGGTGAAGGACAGTATACCAGAAGTATAAATAAAGGGGTACAACATTAAGGGAGAAGTGTGAATATTCAAGGCAGATGGAGAGATAAATGCCAAAAATAGAACAGCTGTTCCTTACCAGATGGAACCATGGACTGAAAGGGAGGGGAGTATATGTTAGTAAAATTGTACATAATTTCCATATTTAAGTTGAACAATATTTATTCACTTTGTTTGAAATTACTGCAGAAACTGGAGAATGTCTTTTGGAAGACAATATTTGTAACAGGGAATTACAGAAGGATAAACAGGAAATGTTAAAATAAAGATAGTAAGTAACCCCAGGAAGAAGAAATGGGATTAGAAAAGACAAGATATAAGTAAGTAAACATGCAAATTAAAATAGGAATATGGAATGTAAGTGGCCTCTTAGAGAAAACAAGAAGCATGAAGTACAGAATTAATATTAGAATAATGAAATTAGATATAATGATGCTGTAAGAAAATCACAAAGGAAGAGAATGACAAGATAGTGAAAGAATGGAGAGGAGAGGGTCTCCATGGTCAAGCAACAGAAGGAAGAATACATGGAGTGTTAATGCTGATAAAGGGAGGTGTCAGTATGGAGACAGAAGATAAACATATACATTGGCAGAGTAGATTTTTCCTCCCCCACGGAAACTGGAAGAACAAAAGAATAACACTCTGTAACATTTGTTCGCCCACTGGAAGTAAAAAGGAAGACATTTGACAAATTAGAGAAAAAATAACAGAATTTCAACAGGGAGTGTTAATACTGGGGGGGCTGGAACATGGTGACAGACATCTTGAATGTGAGAGGGGGGCTCAGTAGAAGGATCTTGGTAAGGCAAGATAAGTCTCTGAAACTATTATGAATGTGAGAGGGGGTCTTACGAGAAGGATGATGGTCAGGGAAGATAAGTCTCTGAAACTATTATGAATGTGAGAGGGGGTCTTACGAGAAGGATGATGGTCAGGGAAGATAAGTCTCTGAAACTATTATGAATGTGAGAGGGGGTCTTATGAGAAGGATGATGGTCAGGGAAGATAAGTCTCTGAAACTAGTATGGAGGACAAATGGTGACCAGACATTGGTAAGTTGAACAGGCGAGAAAGACAATATACCTTCATGACAGGAAGTTGGGGGAGTCGCCTAGACTGGACATATATATCTGAAGACCACAAGTTCTTAATTCAGAATGCCTTTACTCACCTGAGACTAATCTCAGATCATGCACTAGTAGAATATATACTAAAGAGTTTCCTAAGGAATCAAAATAACAGAGATTGCAGGTTGGGATGTAATTGGTGGAAAAACTTACAGAAAAGGCAGATATTAGAACACTGTTTTGATAAAATAAGAGACAATAGGAATAAAACTCAGGGAGAGATATTGAATGAATGAAATATAGTTAAAAGACAATTGCGAACAACTCTACTAGACCAGGAAAGGAGAGGCTGGGAGGAACGGTGCTGGGTTAGGAGATCTAAAGTAGACAGAATAAACCATTTACTGATGACACAAGAAAGGTTGTCTGTTGTCTGAAGACTTTGTTGAAAACATTAGCAAACTAGTTTAAGTGCTAGTGGGGCATGGATCTGCCCCATCTCTTTTTTGCATACAAAGAGTTAGCCCAGAATTCACAGGATTTTCACCCTTTAAATTGTTGTATAGTCACAGAGTGAATGGAGTCCACCAATTTAATTTTACGATTAGTGGAACTGTGGCGGTCATTCCCAGAATGAAACTGTTGTGGAATATATCCTAAACTTCAGGACCAGGCTCAGGGAGCTCATGAGAATAGAACAAGAGTACCCAGCATCAGCAGAGCAGCAGCAAAAGGCTTGATATGACATGTCAACTAGTTTGAGAGTGTGTGCTAATAGAAAGAGAATGATGGTGTTTATTCCTGTTAATGATAAACTGCAGGCAGCATGGGATGTTACTTTCACTGTTGTGAGAAAATAAGTGATGTTAACTGCATGTTAGAGTTACTAAGCAGAAGCACAAAATATATCATGTTAACATGATGAAGTCGTACCATGGTAGAGAGATAACTGTACTCAGTATCTGCACTGGGTCATAGGAAGGGGGATATTCTTGCAGTAAACCTTCTCAGTGACACTTCGGTAGACAAAGTAGCCCTTTCTCAGTGGCTATCTCATACCCAGGCTCAGGAGATCCTGGCAGTACTGCAGGAGTTTGAGGACAAGCATAATGGTAAAGAAGGCTGTACCCACCTGGTGTAGCATCAAGTGGACACAGGGCCCCAGTAGCCTAGCAAACAGGCCCCATGAAGGGTTCTTCAGTTGGTTAAGCAAATGCTGAGAGAAGAACTGCAGGAGGTGCTGGATCTGGGAGTATTCTGGGAGTTAATTACAGGTGGTGGTAGTACCAAAGAAAGATGTCAGCATCAGTTTCTTTCTAGAATATGGGAAGTCAAATAGTCACACAGACACAGATGTTTACTCTATGCAAAGGAAAGATAAAGCCTTAGATCAGATGGTTGTGGCTAAATATCTAGCCATTTTGACCTGACTAAAAGCTACCATAATATACAGTTTTTACCTGCAGCAAAGGATAGGCCATCTTTTGTGACCTTTTTTGGATTGTTTGAGCTTCCCAAGATGTCTTTCATGATAAAGGATGTCCCAGCAATATTCCAGAGGTTAGTAGACCACATAGTAGTAGGAAGTGAGGACCATGTTGTTGCTAACCTGGATGATATCGCAGTCTGCAGCCAGTCCTGGCAAGAACATATCCAAAATATTAGGGAAGTGTTGGGTATCTACAATTATTATTAAACTTTTTTTTAAACCAGTAACATAGCTACAAGTCTTACACTGTGTCTTCAGCTGTTCTTTCATCTGCAAGCATTGTTTGTTGTAATGTTGATGTGATTATGGGGTAAAGTGTTTGTTGTTGTTGCACATCAGGGGAAGGGAGATTTTTCCCCAAGTAGTAGACAAGTCAACACATTGCACCATTTGTTTATTTTTATATGCATTTACTTAATTAGTTATTTATTTATTTTTGACAGATTGCACAACTGAACTCGGTATACGACCTTACTCCCTTTTTTAATTTTTCCAAGTATTTTGGATTTCTAACACCATGATGGGAATGGAACCCATCCCTATGTCAAAGTATGATTAAAGTTCATGAAATTAGTATTGTTTCAATATTCAGTATTAGCCAAAAGTGCTATTTGCAGCACCTGCAACGTGCCCAAACCTGACTCATTCTACAATTCTTACAGAGTTACATATATCGCTAGCATATCTAAATAAGAATGTAAATTCTTTTCTTATTTGACCCATTGTTCCTACTACTACTGTTGGAACTGTCTGCGTATCCTTCTTCCACATTGCTCTCATTTCTGCTTGAATATCATGGTATTTTATGACTTTGTGTCCGTCTGTACATAAGACATCGTAATCAATGGGTGTAACAATTTCAGTGATAAATGCTACTTTTGTCTTCTTTTAATAGACTACTATAGCTGGATTTCTTGCAGCTGGTTTTTGAACTGTTGGTGATGGGTGATCCCATGTGAAATAAACTTCATCATTCTCTATGATTATGGCTTATATTTCCAGTACTTCTCAGCTACCTCAATATTGTAATGTTTGCACAATTCCCAGTGCAACAGTCATGCCACATTATTATGCCTTTCAATATACAGGCCCCCCCACCATTAGTATATCACAACAAGCAACAAGATGTGTGACTGTTTCCAGTTCTGTTTTATACAACCTGTACTTGCCTGTTTCTGCAACATGTTCAGCTTTGTAAACCAATGTGTATGCAAGTCACAATCCTGGGCTGCCAATATTTACCTCTTGTCTTTTGGTTTAAATTAACCTTTCCTTAACTATCTCTGCATCAGATCCTTATCCACATGAGGTTATTCCAAGAGCTTTCTGCACTTGCAACTATATTTATGCCTTTTCCATATTTCTTGCCCTGTCATCTGATTCTTCACCTTATATTCTTCCTCTTGTTTGTGTGGCTGCTTGATTTTTTCTACTTCTGGTTTGATTGTCATTCTCACTTGACACTGAAGTGCTTCTGCTAAACCAAGCAGGGAAGTCATCTTAGATTTGTTCTCCTCATGTTTTAAAGCTTTCACTATGTTTGGATTTTGTGAGGTCAGCAGATATGTACCCAGTCATACAATTGCAGATCTATAAATGTAATTAGTTTTGCAGAGGTCCATACCTCCTGCAGAATGGGGAATATATAATCTTGGTATACACTGATTTTTATAAACTATTTGATAAGCTTAAAGCATTTTTCTTGTTTTTCCTGTTGGAGCTAGTCAGTCACCCTAAAACTCCATATTAGGACAGAAAGAACAAATTGGTTTATAGCCTGCAATTTGCCCTAGATATCAGGGCTGTTTTCAGTATTAATTTTTAGTCTTCTAAAAATATTCCTTAACAAGTTTTTTGCATATGTTCATGTTCTACTATTGATCCTTCATCAGTTCCCAATTATTTATATACTTCTTCCTGCTCACAAGGGCACCTGAACCATAGGGCGAGGAGGAGGGAGTGCCCCTCCCCCACTTTTAAGCTGCAAGACCCATCTACTTTTCAAGACCATCTTGTCTCTTGGAAAAAAAATGAATGGCTAGCCTGGTCCAGCACTAAGCAACATAGGCAATTACTCACAGGTACCCTGGCTATGATTAAGGGACACATATGTGTGTCGCCACCACAGAGTAAATCACAGTCCATTTACGTATGGAATTTAAACTTCCATCGAGGGAGAACAGATTTAAACACAGTCCACTTACACGTGGAATTTAAATTTCCATTGAGGGAGAATGGAGATAAATGTGTGATGCCTGCCTGATCACATTTATTGTCAGCTCTTAAGGAGAGATTTTTAGGACAGTGTGTTTCATGTACAGCTTTTAAGGATTTTTTTCTGCTCGCATATGCTGCCCCCCCCCCCCGACATACTTCCAGTAAGGAGACTTTTGTTGCCCAGAGTGTTTTTGCTAGTTCGTGTTTTCTGTTTACATATGCTGCTGGGTCATTGCTGATCATTATATGCTGCTGGGTCATTTTGTGTGTGTGTGTGTGTGTGTGTGTGTGTGTGTGTGTGTGTGTGTGTGTGTGTGTGTGTGTGTGTGTGTGTGTGTGTGTGTGTGTGTGTGTGTGTGTGTGTGTGTGTCTGTGTGTCTGTGTGTGTAAGTGTAACCCAGGTTGGTATACCTGGTGGTTACACAGGCTCAAACCCTGTACCTTAGGTACAAGAAGCAAGAGCCTGAATTCTCTACCCATACCACCACTTGTGATTCAAGGAGTTGAGTCCATAGCTCTCAACTGTACAGATTTTCCCAGACTATTTGGCTCATACTTTTGGTCTGTTCCTCTTAAAATTTGTGGTTTTCTGGAAAATCAGTGAGAAGTGAATTTACTAAATAATGATAACCCTTTAAGTTTGTCTTCCTAACTTTCAGGAAACACATGGGAACACAAAACAATTTATTTTAGCAACTTTCTAAGATTATACAAGCAATGTTTAAAATCTAGGTTTTGGGCCTTTGTTATCCCCCCCCACCCATGCCCAAATAAATGTTGGCTTTTACCAGATTTTTGTGCTGCAGAGATGAGAGATTTAGTTGAGTGTCAATTGGATTTTACAAAGAGCTGAGAGCTTCAGGGGAAGAGAAGTGCTGCTTATGCCAATGCTGTTTTCTTTGCTAGTAGCACAACAGGTAGTATACTTGTTTTTGATGCAGAAGGCTGTGGGTTCTACTCCCACAGTATGCAGATGAGAATCGCTAATGATGTACTGTGTTATACTTTAAAGGGAGTGGCTGCTGCAGTCCTGTGAATGTCCTCCTTTGGAGGAGTTATCTAGTAACTATGAGCCTGTTATCAACGTGCCATCCATTCCCTATTGCAATATTACTAGCTTATAATTTTAATGCAACATAGGCAATTTATTCTTTTATTGCAACAGACACTTTATTTGTGGATGAAACAATGAAATAGAAAGTTGTTTGCTAACAGCAACCTCTTCATTAGTTACAAATCCCTTTAATGTAGAATTATTTAAATGACTTTTACTTCTGCAGAGATTTTGAAAACTTACTGATATTGGTGGATTGTAATGACAGAAGTGAGTGGCCTTTTATGGTTGAAATTTTCTGAAATGGGTAGTTTTGTCATTATTGGTTCATACATTTTGTTTTAATGCTTACTATAAGACAAATTTAAAACACATTGTAACAAGTGGTGCTGTATTATACAAGGAATAAAATTTAATACAATCAGGAAAGTGAATCAAAGAATGCATACATGTATGCATGGCCCTAAAAATGTGTAAGGAGCCTATGGCTTGAAAATAGCCCAGAGGTAAGCTTAGTCCTCCACTGGCCAGATGGAAAATGAATGTGGGTTTTCATGCTATTTCAATGAATGTGAGTTTCAAGGGCAGACAAGTTTACTGCTCGTGCTAAGTCTGTTTTCATTGTGAGAGTGTATTGTTTGTTTAGCAAATGGCTCAGTGTTTGTGGTGTTTTGTTTCAATTTTTGTAATCATTGTATAAGTAAATAAGAAAACCATATGCACACTGACAGGTTTGAACAGTGTTTATGGTAACTGAGAAGAAATAGCCAAGTAATGGAACACTGGAGTGGCTGGGGAGGGGGCTGCTGCTGGAGCGATAGGGGGTTGCTGCAGTAGGAGATGCTATGGGGGGCCCAATCTATTACCTTGCATAGGGTCCCACAGAGATACCTTACTAAAAGGTTACAAGTCCTAAACAATAGGTCTTGCATGGACACCTCAAAGATTTATCACTATACTCTGTATCCTACAGAATGCTTAGAGGTGACCTGAGTCTGGCATACAAGGCATCCTCCAACCTAATACTGATGGACCTACTGAACACCAACAAGTCAAATGGCATCAGAAATACTCAGTCCAGCTATCTAAACTGAATGTTGTGGAGAGATGAATATATATCACAGAGGCTACCACTGTTCCAGAACAGACTATCCATTGAAGTAAAACAAAGCTCATCCCTGTCCATATTCAAATGCAACATGGATCTAAGGATCTGTAATAGAAAATGTACTCCAGGATTGCACCTTGTGCCACTAATGGATAGAGGCAGTTCCTAAATGCTTCATCCCTTGCATGTGTCCCCTCAAATTATCTATGGTATGATCAGAGTTATTCTCACTAGGACTAATGTGCAATTATCAGTCATGGGATAGGTAAGACCAATCAGGAAATGTGAACTGAAGCACCAAAAGGGAAATTGGCTAAGCTTAAAATGTCCTCCACGTGAACCTATGTTGTGGTAGTAAATAATTTTAAAACATTGCCCTTTTTAGATCACTAAGTGCCCCTCTCATCCTCCACCCCCCTCCCCAGCCTTCAACATATTCTGGTGCCTCAGCCTGCTCAAGTTCCTTTATATTACATTCCTTTCCCAGACTGATATTTTCTTGGTGCTGCAGTTTTCCTGCTTTAAATGTTGCCTTTGCACATCTGTCAAGACCAAATGACATATTTTATATCATCTGAGAAAGATTTGACCACTTACAATTGTGCTTTCAGCTCCTCATTTGATGAACTGTAGAGTTTTAAATAATTCACAACAAGAAGATGAGAGGTCTTTACACTTTGCAATTGTCTGGGAGCCAAATTGTAATCATGACCTAATCTGTTAAGTAGACAGCTTAATGGATTAAGATCAGGACAAAAGAGCAGTGGTGACAACGTTACCCTGGAGTATCCCTCTTTGAATTTTTACCTCTGGGGTAATAATTTGTTGTTTATCATGGCTTAGCTGCAAAGTGGTTTGCCAGTGTTTCATGGTCACTGTAATTTAATTAATAAATGTATGGTGTATACATCCGTGAGCACTCCATTTGTTCAATTGCTATGATTGAGTTTTCTTCTAAACGACTATAAACTCTGTTGACATCAATTCTAGTATACAGTTTATACTTTGTTGGAAAGCAAGTTATTGGTCTATAGTTTTTAGGTTAGCATGCAGGTTTACTCTTAAGGGGAGTATTTTTTCCTGTAGTTAACCAGGATGGTGTGTGCTCTAGGTGTGTATATAAGTGGTTTTTACTCAGGGATAAATCTTCATGCAACTTTGAGCCAGAAGTTAGGTTCTGCATCAGGGCCTGGGGATTCTCCAGTTAGGAGCTTTTTAATTTTGTTTCAGTTTCTCTGGCCATTACTTCATCCCATTTTATATCATGTACATTTGAACTTCTTACTGTTTATTTTGCTTCTTCTATCCATTCAGCATCTTTGTTACGTTTCACAGAGTCTTCATGGATATTTTACCCAAATTTTCATAGGTGTTTACTAAGTTAATGACCACAAGAGCCTTTTTAAGCCTAGTCATGTACCTCAAATCTGTGATAAGTTCTGATACCCTTGATAAGTGTAAGCAGAGGTTTGGGAGTTGAGTCTATTTCCTCTTTTTTTTTTTTTTTTTGCTGGTGTTTCTATTTGTTCTGCTTTGTTTCTGTAACACTTTTTGGATCATCAATGAATTGCTTTTTTTGTACTTTTCCTTTATATTGATCTGCTATCTTCTAGGTTTTTCTGCCTGTGCTGATATCATTAGTATAATATTTGTAATAGTGCATGATAGATCTGTATCTGCTCTAATACCATGCATTGCTTTTATCACGTCTGTTTTTCTAAGCATTTTTGTTGATCTGTTCCCTTCTATACTCGTCTAAGAGTAACACTTCTTCTCTTGTTTGCTTTGTCGTTTTCTTTTATTTGCTACTTCCATGATGGCATTTGATTTCTTCCATTCCTTTCCTTTATTGCCCTGAATTTTTGTGGTAAGACTTCATCTGTTATTAATTTTGTTGCATATTAATATATTCTATTTACTTCTGTTATATCACATGAATTTCTGTTAATAGTCTTGATTATTGTGTTAATTTGTTTTATCATACTAACATTTTTGGTCTTATTGACTCTGTAATCTATTTCTTTCATCGGTCTTAATATGTGTATCCAGCTCTATTAAATCAAGCAACTCTTTCTATAGCTCTTTTTCATCTAAACTTAGGACACATTCTTTATTCTCCATTTCCTGCAAGCATTATACAGAAAGTTCCAAAATATCTTCATGTGACATATTTTCTTCAGTTGTAACCTACACCATCTGTTGTTCTTTCATATGGGAATTCACTGGCCTATCACTCGACAACGTTGACTGCATTAGAGTTTCCACTGTTTCCTGTTCCTTCTGTTGCTGTGCAACTCCAACTGAATGTTTGTATTGGTTTCCTACTGAAGGCTCCAGAGTATCTTCATGTGTGCTTCCCATTGCACCTGTTTTCCTTAATTCGTGAACTCACTTTTCCATCATGCTCTGATGCTGCCAGAGTTGGATTTTCTACACTAAATCCCTCACTTCACAAGTAATCCATAACTTCAGTTTTTATTTAACTTTTTCATTACTAATCCTCTTTTCTGCTTTCCCCCTTTGTTTTCTTATTTTTTGTATTGTAAAATTTTCCAGCCATGGATGCCTTTGTCTGTATTTCTCTTCAAATATCTTTGGTGTGGCATTCTTTGTACTGATTACTTTTGCTTTCTCCTTTGCATCAATATTGCACAATATCAAATCTCTCTCTTTCTTTCCCATGTCCATGTTTCTTTTTTATGCCTTTCAAAACTCTCTAGGCTTTGTTCTTTATATCATTGTTCTTCCTCAAGTACTTTTTTTCCAAACAGCCCAGCGTTTCTTTCTCTATAAAGTGTTTTTAATTAAGCCAGACTCTGCTACACTTTGCTGTGAGGGAAAGGTTGGTTTGCTTTCTATTTGTTGTATGTTGCATTAGTTTGTTGCTTTTTTATATTTTGAGTGCTGTGATTTGTTTTCTTTACCTTGTGTTTTGCTTGTGTTCTGCTTTTAACTGCATATTAAAACTTCAAAAGACCCCACAGCTCTGTCTCTTGTGAGTCAAAATTTTCCCACCCCCCCCTCCATTCTGTCACTGTTGTGTTCTTAGATACCACTGTCTTTCTAGTTGCCTACCTCTTATGTTAATTTGAACATATATCTCATTTCCTCTCCACTTTCACTGCCTTGTGTGAGTAAGCACAAAATTATAATTTTTGTGAAATCACTCCCCTTCAACTATTTAAATTTATTGGCCATTCTACTGTACTCCATAGTAATGGAATACAAAAGTGATCACCCCCTTTCAATCTATCTTGCTGTTTTAAAAATAGTGACTCTCCACTAAAACTTAACTTTTTAGACAGGTAAAACTTAAGTTACCTACTTTCACATCTAACTTCTCTAGTGCACACTGCAGTGTTTAGGATAAACCATTTTTTTCATCTTACCTTTAAGCATCCCTGTGACTAGCACTTGCTCTAATACCTGCTGGAAAGCACTAGGAAGCCTTAAACTGATACAAGCACTCAACTCTCCTTATTAATAAGGAGAAATTAATCATAGGCACTCAACAGCCTATAATTGCAAAGTACCTTGCTAAGGTAAGGGAAAACAGCTCCTGTACTTTTCAAAAAAAAGCACCAAACCAGGCATGCCCAAGGGTCAGCTTCCATTGATTTCTCCTGTCCACCTCATGAATCTGAGCATACTGGGGCAATGCAGCAATTGCCTCATGTACACAGACAACCCTCTCCTCCTACCACCCAACACTACAACCTGTGAGAGATGCACTTACATAGCCTAACTGGAAGCAAAGCTCTCACCACCCAAGATTGTGCTAGACAATCAAGAGGAGAAGGTTAACACTCGCACTACACCTCAAGCAACACACATAGCAACACTAAATCCACATATGCGGAGGCCCTTAACTGTAACCTGCCCAAGCAACAAGGACCTCCGAAGCTGAAACACAAACAAACACCAATCACAACCAAAGTGTCACATAGCTCACAACACCAGTGTGCCACCCAGCAACAGCCCCTAAGGCAAGACAACGTACCTAACACTTTAGTCATAGGTGACTCTATAGTCAGGCACACTGATGTCCCACTCACCATGCTGAACAAGGAGAAAATTACAGTGACCTGCTTGTCGGGTGCCAGGATCCGCCACATAACTCATGCACTCCAGTCACTCCACAACAAGTGCAAATATGACTCTGTCATTGTCCATGTTGGAGTGAATGACTTGAGATGTACCTCCCTGGACTACATGAAAAGAGACATGGAAGAGCTCTCGGATCATGTGGCCCAGGCAGGTATGACCCTAGCCCTGAGTAGAATCCTGCCTTCGCCCAGAATTATACCACAACATAAGGACAAAATGATTGACTTCAACAATTGGCTAAGCTTCTAGTGTCATACAAAGGGGATCCAGTATCTGTCTGTCTGGGACGACATGATCGAAAGACCATGATGCTTTGCCAGAGATGGTCTGCACCTGTCGCCCCTGGGATTCAGGTTACTGGCAAAGGCTCTTGCCACCCCTATAGTGCCTTTTTTAGGCAAAGTTCAAAGGACAAAACCACCACCGTAACAGGTACAAGCATGCAAAATCTGAAGGTAATGCTACTCAATGCTAGAAGTCTAAACCTCAAAATGCACTCTCTCGAGGCACTCCTAAAAATGGAGAACATCGATATCTGTGCAGTAACTGAGACCTGGTTCAAGGCTCCAGAGAGCACCCCTGCAATACCAGGCTACAACTATTACCATACTTTTCGGCTACTAAACCAGTATCAAAACACTAAAGGTGGAGGAGTGTCCATATTCACCAAGGATATTCACACCACCAGGTTAGTTGCCCAACACAATGCATCTGAAATTCTCTAGGTGCAACTAACACTAGGTAAGACTGCAATCCAAATTGTAGCTTGCTACAGATCTCCCACCATACTCCAAGAGTCTCACTACACCTTTCTAAACATACTGGAAAATATTAATATACAACCAAACACCCTAATACTGGTTGATTTCAACTACCCTGCCATTAACTGGGAAAACTACTCGTGTACCAACACTTTTGCCCAACGGTTCTTGGAATTCATAAATTCCAAGGCCCTGGATCAACTAATCCATAGTCCCACCAGGGGCTCCAATATCCTAGACCTGGTCATTACCAACATGGGGAATCAATGCTCAACACCTATGGTCACCCCCTCATTGGTCAGATCAGACCATAAGCTAATCACCCTTAAAATCCACATCCCACCCCCACCCCCCAGTAAGGAAATCTCCATAAAAAAACTTCTCCAAAGCCAACTTTATGCTACTCAAGTCAGAAGTTACAAATATCATGACACCCATGCAGATGGGAACTGAAAGTTCGACTGCTGAGTCCTACACTAAGGCACTGTACAAGCACATCCACTCTTGCATGAATCGTGCCATCACATGCTCAGATCTGCTCTGAGCTACAACAGAATGGCATTAAATATACTGATCCCAAGGATATTGCCAATATCCTGGCAGATCGATTCAGTGCCAACTTCACCCCCCTCTCACCCCTAAATGGCCCATCTCAATACCGGAAGATTGCCAAATTCTGGTAACGGCCACAGAGGTAAAAAACGCACTCTCCAAAGCTAAGAATACAGCATCCATGAGACCAGATGACATCCTGGGCTGTGTACTACATGAACTACAAAATGAACTGGCACCTCACCTAAGTGTCATGTTTAATCATACCCTCATCTCAGGCTTCATGCCCACTGAGTGGCGCACAGCTACAGTTATCCCACTCCACAAGGGTGGATCCACCTTGGATCCCAGGAACTACCGCCCCATCAGTCTGACGAGCCTGATCTGCAAGGCCATGGAATGTATTGTCATCAAATTTATAAATAAAGACATTGGCAACCTTAAAACACTGGACCACACCCAGTTTGGGTTTGTGAAGGGCCAATCTTGCCTCTTGAACCTGATTGACTTCTTTGAATCAGTCTTCAGAGCCATGGACGAGGGTAAGGCAGTCCACACAGCCTATCTGGACCTTGCCAAGGCCTTTGACACCATCCCCCAATCTGGAATCATAGATAAACTTACTAAGCTGGGCATTAATCCCTATGTCACTTGATGGGTTGCCAACTGGCTTACTGACAGAACCCATACTGTAAAAGTAGCTGACTCCAAATCCAGCTCCAGACAAGTGACAAGTAGAGTACCTCAGGGTTCAGTCCTGGGACCTCTCTTGTTTGGCATCTACTTATCTGAAGTACAAGCCAACACTAAGGGACTCTGGCTAACAAAGTTCACAGATGACGGCAAACTGGGAGCCATTATTGAATTCCCAAATGATGTCGATACTCTACAAAAGGGCCTTACAGAAACAGATGCTTGGTACCAGAGCCATGGGCTCAAGCTCAATGCCAAGAAATGTATAGTTATCCCCTTTGGGAAAAAACATGTACCTGTGAATTACCATATAGGTGGCAGTACACTAAACATGGAAAGTGTGATAAGAGACTTAGGGATACAGGTGGACAGTGGTCTCACCTTCGATAACCACATTGCCACAACAGTCAGGAAATCCTTCTATGTGGCACACCTCATCACTAAGGGCTTTTCATCCAGAAAAAAGGAGGTCATTGTCCCACTGTACTCATCCCTCATTAGACCCATTATAGAATACAACACCTTGTTTGGTATGTACCTCTCAAAGACATCTGCAACAACTGGAAAGGCAGCAGAAATACCTCACTAAAAGAATCACAGGCCTAAAGCAGATGCCCTATGTTGGCCGTCTAAAAAAACCTCCAGCTATACTCTGTCACATATCATCTACTCAGAGGTGATCACTGCTTGACATACAAGGCCATGTCAAACCCAGAGCTGTTGGACATGCTACACTTTAAGAAATCCCAATCCCTCAGAGCCACATGCTCCAGGGATCTAAACCTTGTCATCACAATGAACAAAACATGCTGGAGGGATAGGTTCCTGACCCAGAGACTCCTCCGACTCTGGAATAGACTACCCATACATGTCAAGCAGAGTGCATCTTTGGCTCTCTTCAAAAGGAACCTTGACGATTGGATGGGAGATAGGAAATTCACCCCAGGGATCATGTCAGTCACCCTGCTAGACAGGGGTCCAGGGAAGTAAATATTGTGGGAAGAAATAGCCAGGGAATTGTTATGGCTAGGGTTGTATAGGCCCTAGGGCCAATAGGCTAGTACCAACCTATGAATCTGTTTTCAAATAACCCAAATTAAATGAATTTGATTTTTTTTTTCTCTTTTCTCATTCAAAGGTATATATTTTTTAAATTTTTATTCATTGACTGAGCAGCAGGCCAATATTTGACTGTGCTGTATTTTCTGTCCAGAAAATGTTTAGGTCATTTTATTTTGCTTGAATTTGTACAGAGTTACATTCATGATGGTTTTGTTAATGTCCCAAGGCATTCACTAGCATTGTTAGATCACGCTTATCTGTTATATGGAGTGGGCAGGATCTGATATGGGATGCTACTTGAAGCCATGTTTAGTAAAATCAAGTGATATGGCTTCAAGAAAATAGTTTTGTGTGGTATTTTATTGAGAGTAGTAGATATGCATCTAATGATTGTGGATATGCTAACTCAACAGAAGTGAAAATAAGAATCATACAATTCAAGATGGCCAACAAGTTTTTTTTCCTTTAAATATGGTCCTTATTTGAAGTGGCTATATTTTATTTCACTATATTTTATTTATTTATTAGTGTTTGTTTGCCAGGATTGTAAAATTGAGCATAACTATCTCCTTTTTATGGGAGGTCCTGGAGGAAGCTGCAAGTATAAATATATATAAAAAGTACAAAATGCAAATAAGAAAAATTACAATGACTTCAAACAATTAAATTCTGCAACTGAATTATGTTACCTAAAATTATACATCAATTTGGATATATTCCAGATAGTCAAACAATGTCTGTTATTAATCAAACTTTACAAACTATTCATCTTTTTTACTTAAATAAAGGCAATAACAATTGCCTTAAAGGTAGTGCTTTTTGTTCTTTAGACATGCAAAAAGACATTTGATTCCATAAATAAAAAATGCATGTTTTATATACTGGCAGAATTAAACTTCCCTCCTAATTTGAGAAATTTAATAAAAGTTTAGTTTGCAGAGTAAATACTTTATTCACATCAATAATTCTAATTGAAATATTTTGTCACAATAATCAGCTGTACATCGAGGATGTCCCCATTCCCATGATTTTTTTGTTAACAATTAATATGATTCTTTGAGCAGTTAATCAAAATCATTGATACAACCATTGATTATAAGAAACCTTATTGTTAAACTCTTTGCTTACTGAAATGATTTGCCTTTGACCATATCTAATACTATAATCTTGTTGTACTACTTGGTGTTTTTCTTAATTATATTAGCACATTTCCTGCTTATTCTATTAATTTTAGTAAGTCAAAATTATTATTCATTTCTTCTCCAAAGATAGGTTGCTTTCCAGTAACTGTTACTCAATTTAATTTTTTTAGGATGATATATTCAATTAAATATCAATATTGCCTGAAGAACAGGCTAAATTGGTATATGACAAACTAGTTAATCTGTCACAGACCTGAAATGTAATAAGTTATTTTTTCATTTGCATGGAAAATACATTTATTTTATTTTTAAAAAATTGTCAGTAGTCTTTTTTATACAAAAAAATGACAATACCTTTAAGAACATCAAAAGATTTTGTTTTACAGATGGATCTCTGGGAATTGCTTGAAAGTCCTGATTTTCCCAAATTTCCTTAATGTTCAGCTCATCTATAATGTAAAAGACTTAGAAGTGGCTACATTTTTTCAAAAGTTAATACGTTGCACAAATTGGAATTCAGGTATCAATAATTGTTATTAAATTATAAACAAAGTCTGGCAATTAAGGCTAGTAACATGGATGAATTTATTAGATTCGAACCTGTCTTTAGAAATACATTTCCATATTTTCAGTGGTTACCAGAAAGATTAAAATTCAATTTGTTTGATAAAAAATGGCATTTTGATGATTCTTTGCAGTTGTGTATGATTAAACAAATTTAGATAAGATAAGAAATCTGTGTCAAAACTGTACACATTGACCATAATAATTAGTAGATTGAACAAAGTAATTTCCTCTTTTCAAAATGTTCAGCAAACATCTGTTTTTACTATATACTAACAGAAAAGCTGTTGCTAGGCTATTAAAAATGGTTAGTAATAGCAATAACAATTCAGTTCATAGTGTTTTTTTCTGCTTGGGAACACTTATACTCTTAGATTTTCTGAAGATTTGGGGATCATATTAGACCTTACTTTCCTCTTTTTAGGAACTGACTGGTTCAACAAAAATATTTTTGAGAGGTATTTTTATCCTGCTAGAATGGGATGGTGAGGCCTAAGGATCTTTCTTGGCAAGGGTGTGGACAGTTAGGGACTTGGCTCCATGTCTGGTGGTCTTGTTCATTTATTTATCCTTGCTGGCAAAAAAAAAAAAAAAAAAAACACAACTTTGAAATCTATGTTTACTATCCAAGAAATCAGCTCCTTGTTAATATTCTTTATGGTTATTGAGCTGTAATGATAATTATTATCAGAGAACTTGAAGTCTGAATTTTTGTGTAACATAATAACTAAAAGATTAATTCTAGAAATTTGGAAACACACTATGGATTCTTGTTTGAATTTTCCACTAGAAAAATTGTGGTTCTTATTTAAGTAATATTCTCATTTTGAACAAGAAGAACTTAATGTTTGAAAACACGAATGTATTTTTTTTTTTTTTGTTATGTTTTTTTTTTTTTGCAACATGAAGGCATTAAGGTTGAGGTTGGTTAGGTAGTGGGAGAAAATCATTTTCTTTTCAACATGTCTATCATGTAGCAGACAAGGTTTACGTCCCTAGATCAGGTAACTTTGATACCATTATTTTTTCACAGATGTCCAACAGGTCCATCAGTGCAGGCTCAGAGGATGCTTTGTAGGCCATACATAGATTGCCTGCTAACAGGCTACATACATTAATCGTATACACTAGTGTATGCACTACTATTTTTCTATTCCAAGTGCAGCAACAGTGGGGTGAAATATCGTAATAAGATGAGGCAGCTATGTTTTACTGGTGGAATATCCTACTTAACACATGCATTGATCATTTACTGAAACCATAATGTAAGTAAGTAGCTGTTTCTGTAAAGAAAGATAGTGGTTTCAATTACCCAGAATACTTTACTGATATATGTGAATCAATTCAGTACCTAAGTTGGCATAATTTTGTGGATGTGGTCATAAAGAAAAAGTTAATATTGAAAGTAAAACATCAAAAAACATAATGACCTTTGTTTTGTTTAAAAACACTTTGAACTTTAACATCAGAAGTATACTTAGATATAAAATTAACTATAAAACACAGATGTATGAGAAGTTAAACAATACAGATAATTGTACCCTGGAAAGTGGTGGCTGAGACTAGGGTATTCTTTTTTATAAGTTTTTGCAATACCAACACTATCAGGAAATTGGGTTGTTATGAATAGATGAAGTTGTACAGATTAATTTAATAAACTTATGTCATTGAATAAAACTGTTTTAATTACTAAGTTATTGTTGAGTGATATATTGTAGTATGCTGAATTAGCTGGATCATGTGGGCTGGGATTGGTTTTGAGATAGCTCAATATTAAACCCTTCAGCTTAAATTAGTAAGCACCTGGAACCATGAGTTTGCACTTTCTAACTGCCTCTGTAGCCAGCTTGGTTGAAATGATTAACCAGGCACAATGTAGGAATTGTTTCATGTTTACTGACAACTACCTACTACTTAAAGTGATACAGTGTGTGACAGTTACAGTTATTTAAAGATATTGGAAGCAAAACTCTCACATGATGATATTACAAATAAGGAGCAGGTTCTAAGTACCACACAACACCACACTAAATCTATCATACACAGATCTGACCAAACACATTGACCTCCATATGCTGAGGTTCTTAAAGGTAATCAACCTAAACACAAAGGCCTCCTAAATGTGACCTAAGAAACAAATACCCTCAGCAACCTCACAAACAACAAATATGGGCAGCACCCACCTTGAAACATGCATTAAAGAGTCACTGTGTCTCAGTTCAAAATTATATATGGCAATCCCTCTAGCAATCCAACATTCTAGTCATGGCTGACTACGTTATGAGACACAGTGATGTACCACTCATCAGGCTGTGCGGGAAGAGGGTCATGGTCATTTGCCTATCAGGTGCCAGGATTCACCACATCAAACTGACACTCGAGTCCTTGTGCCATAAGTACACATACAACACGGTCATAGCACACTTAGAAATAAATTATTTGAGACACATCCCTCTGAACCATATGAAGAGATACATGACTGAGCTCCCTGAACATGCTTCTGAGGCAGGTATGAACCTAGCCTTGAGCAGAATTTTACCATGACTGAGAATAAGATTATTGACTTCAGTAATTGACTTAGTTTCTGGTGTCACTCATTGGGGGTCCAATGTACTTCAGCCTAGGAGGAGATGGTAGACAGTCCTAACTGCTTTGCAAAGAATGGCCTGCACCTTTATCCCCAAGGCATTTGTATATTGTCTAAAACTTTATCCATCCCATAGTGCCTTTTTTAGGCAATATCACATCTCAAAAGCTTCCAACATAGTGAAACTGAATCCGGACAATATAAAGATACTACTGCTCAACTCTAGGAGCCTTAATAAAAATCTCCACACCCTAAAAACATTCCTTACCCTGGTTAATATTGATATATGTACTGTTACAAAGACCTGGTTCAAGACCATTGACAGCACCCCATCAGTGCAGGGTTTCAGTGCCTACTGCACATTAAGGCCCACTGCACTAGATGAAGGCACTAAGAGTATCGGTGTCTCCATATTTGCTAAAAAAAAAAACACTTCACCTCCAGACTAGTTAGACAAGATAACAATCTAGAACTCCTCCATGTCCAGCTTACCATTAACAAGACCTCTTATTGCATGATAGCTAACTATGGGTCCCCCCATGTCCCTCTTGGCCCATAACTCTTACCTAACTAGTCTATGCATTAAGTTAAATGCCATTCTCCTACGGGACTTCAACTACCCCTCCATTAACTGGGAAATGCTTACATCCTCTAACATACATGGCCAGAGATTTCTGGACTTCATCAAGCCAAACTCTCTGAACCAGTTAGTCTGCACCCCAACCAGGGATCAATAAAAATCCTGGACTTGGTTCTAATCAGTTATGCGACAGCTCTGCTGCCTGCCAATCATAACTCCTTTCCAGGTTAAATCAGACCACAAATCCATCACATTTACCTTAAGACTGAAGCCAGAAGTCTTCTCCAACATCTCTGTATTCAGAGATTATGCCAATCTTCTGAAACTGAATGATGGCCTAGCTAAATTCATTATCCCCTTCCAACTCGATGACACCACTACTTATGCAGAATCCTTTACTGCCAAATTCTAAGTACATGTGAAGAGCTGCATAGATGCATCTGCCCACACAGAAGTAAATACAATACCAAATTCAAAAAATAAACCCCCAGTTGAGAAACCCAAATATAAAAAGGCTCTAAAATAAAAGAAAAAAAAAACTCATTGTACGTAGAAATTAATGTAACTCTCAGGCTTCAAAAAAAGCTTTTGCTAAACTTAACAGGAAAATCGGGATCCTGAGCAAATCAAATCAACCAAAGCTTGATATAAGGCAAAAACTGCCACCCAAACAAAGGACAACCGCAAAGCCTTCTTTAACTATGTTAGAAGCCGTAGACACAATGTCCAGCACTGTGCAGAGATAATAGTAAATGAAGCGCATTCGCTCTTATTGTGTTTTGTTTAGCTAATATAGACCCAATATCACATACTTAGACCCAGAGGACATAACCCATCTACTAGCATATACATTTAGCTATAACTTCACTCCCTTCTCCCCTACTACATTCCCAGATCTCCTACTCACATCTAGACCACCCCTGAAATCTCCCATCAAGTCCCCAAAGCACTATTCAAAGCCAAAAATGCTGCTGCTATAGGACTGAAGAGCATATTGAGCTGCTTAATGGCCAGCCTGAAGCAGGACCTGTCAGATCCCCTACAGAGGCTACTCAATGTCCTCCTCCAAACAGACTTTGTACAAAACAGAGGACAGCAACTGCCATCTCCTTGCACAAAGTTTGGATGTCAACAGACCCGGGAAATTATAGGCTGTTAGTCTGAATAACTTCATCTGTAAAGCTATGGAAATGATCATTATGCAATTAATAAATAAGAACAGCAAACTCTTGACTCAGGCCAGTTCAGAGTTGTAGAGGACAGATCGTGCATGCTTAACTTGGATGATGTCTTCAAGAATGTTACTGAAGCAATAGATAAGTGTAGATCAGTAAAACACTGCAAATTTAGACCTTGCAAAGGCATTCCAATACCATTGCATACTAAGGTATCACAAATAAACTATCCTACTAAATGCTAATCCCTACATAACTCATTGGATGCCAAACTGTCTCACAAATAGGAAAAAGGAAGTTAAGGTCAGCTGCTCTACCTCCTGCAAAAGACCTGTCACCGAGTGGTGTACCCCAGATTTAAGCCTTGGGCCACTTATCTTTGGCATTTACTTCACAGAGATCAAAGCTACTATTAAGATTTTATAGCTGACCGAGTCTGAAGATGACTGCAAACTTGCTGCCATCATAAACTCCTCGGAGGACCTTTTCTAAACCAGTAGCTGGTGTCAAAATCATGGACTAAAACTAAATGCAAAGAAATGTATAATAGTATAATAGCATTCTTTGGCAGATGTCCCTTGTAACTCTCACATTAACAACACACCCCTGAAAATCCATCCAGAACCTATGAAGACAATGAACTGTCCTTTGATTACCACATATCTGCTACAGTAAAAAATTACTTTTCCATTGCATAGCTTATTAGTAAGGGTATGGCATTCAAAGCCCAATAATATGCTCATGCCATTGTATTTTGCACTCATCAGGCCAGGCATGGAGTATAATGTCTCCTATGGTATATTCCTGTCCAAACATATGATACAACTTGAATGACCACACTTTACTAAGAAAATCATGTTAGAGTGATAGATATATATCACAGAGAGTACCGCTTCTTTGGAATTGTCTGTTTCTCTGCATAAAACAAAGTAGTTTTCTTAAACTACTTAAACATAATCTGAATGAATGGATATGGAACTACAAATTCACTCCTGGTTTAGTACCCTTGGCCTTCATGGACTGGGGCAACATGTAAATGTTCTACTCATCTCTAAGTTATTTGTTAAAGCTAATGTTAGAGCCTAGTTTCCCAATTACACTGATTGCCTTCTGTTCTTTTTGTATCTCTGTTCCCCTCTAAGATGTGAAAAACAGCTTGTGCACTTTCAGTAAAGATTAACTTTTAGACCTGAAAGTAAATTGCACTGACCATCTTTAAATAAATACAAAATTATACACTGTTATGCTAAATGCATGAAAGTATTAAGGCTGCTGGAGAGGCAACTACTTATACAACATATTCAGTTCCCACAGTTTCAGATTGTATTTTTCACTGAATTGCCTGCCAGTGTACATTTAAATGTTAATTTCACTGTATCTCATACATCAAGAAAGACTGCTCAGAGCTCTCATGATTAATTGCTTGCACCTGCAGACAGCTTGTATGCAAGTAAAATCAGTTGGCAATGAGAAAAAACAGATACTAGCGTTGCAGGTGCATAAAAGAGTATTTGTAAATTTCAGTCAGAACACACTGTTCAGTTGTCTTATGGTTAATTGCTTGCACCCATAGATTTCCTGTCTCCCATTTAGAACACTTGCTAATGGACAGAGATAACTAATAAATTTGCAAATGTAAGAAAGCTACCATTTCAATGCCGTTTCATCGCTTTGTTGTATTTTTATAGCTTAATCGCTTTTAAAAATTGCCTATAGCTTAAACCAATGACATTCATCCTGGCATTCACCCTTGTAAAACCAGGGGAAATTATCTTAATTCTGCAGCAGCTCAAGATCGCTACATTATATTAACTTTAACTTGCTTCTGTTCAGACTTTCTTGTCTTGTTCCAGTGTAAAACATTTACACCTTACAACCAAGAAATATTTCTTATTAGCTGTAATATCCTTAATATATACAGCACTCACTGCTAGGACTCCCCCAGCTCAAATTAAAATACCCTTGACTGCACACTATACAAAGCTGTTTTACAGTATTACATGCAACTTACATAATGAAATGTTATACAAATATTAATACAAACAATCTGTAGTCACAATTACTTCCACATTCCCTTCAGTGCCCTTCTAAGCATTAATGACATAAAGTAGGGTAGATGCTATACACTTCACCCACCAGTTTATCAAGGTCAACAAAATTCCAGTCTTTATCAGCCATTACTTTTGCAAAGCCACATCTCACATGTGCATTCATATATCTAATGGGACTGATGCATCATAGACTCCCATTTATTCATATATTTCACAGTGTTGTTGTGTTTTTTTACTGATCATTTCCATCTCCAAACACCAGCTTCTTTTTTAACTCCAAGGTTATTCTGATTTGTCTTGTCAGTGCTTGTGTGTGTTTTTTTTTCTGTCTCTCAAACATTTTCCTTTGTAACAAAAGAAAATGTTTCACTGCCAAAGTCTCTCTATGAGCATTCTCATTGTCAGAAAAAAAGTAGCCCTTCTACTTGCTGTCTTACTTTTTGATGAATAAACTTTTATTTCTTCCTTAGCCTGTTTTGCATAAAAAATGTCTTTGATCCTCAAAAAAATATTCTGACAGATGAATACAGCAGTTTGAATCTCATATTTGTTTCTCATCATTCCTTTGTTGCTGGAATACATATGCTTTCCTTCTGTCTAGTATACAGTAAATCATTTTTCACAAACACTCTGCTGTCCACAGTGTTTAATAATTTCCCTCATGAAACAATTTTTTTGTGAACAATCATTTCTGCTGGTATGATGTTTACTATTATAGGTCTTAGCTGCTTTCATATGGCTAGATATGGAGCATATAATTGATGTGACCTCTCAGTTAACAAATCCTGCTGTGCATCACCAGTCCAGTAGCTTATTTTTACCGTCATAGAGTCAACGCATTATGTTCCTTCCAGTTTCTCAGGTACAGCATAAAATATCTGTGTGCTCTGTCTGCTCTCTACTTTCTTGAAACTGCTCTTCTTGAGAAGCCTCAACCACCCTTTTCTTCATTTCATGCTCTGATTTTTGCAGTTTTATCTGCTCATCTGAATATCTAGTTAAAGCTGTGTGCATTTTCTAGCCTTTTATTTGACTCTATATCTTCCTTAACTGTCTCATTTATTTTAAACACCTCTGAGTACATTTGATTTATTTTTTCCTCTAAATTACTAGAAGCCATCTACTGTACCAAAGCTGAAATATGAACTGCTTTTTTGCCAGAGTTTTGTCTTCTCTTTTTCTGGTTGATTTTCTCTCAGTTCTTCAAAAGTTCTTTTTTTCTGCAATCCGGGCAGCATAATTAGTAGCTAATAAACAAATTTTCCACAAGCTGATGACTTTTACTGACTTTTTCACATGTTCTTCCACACTGGAAGAGTTCTCATCAACCTGTTGTTCAGCGTGAATACATCTTGAAAGTTTCTGAGCCTTTCTTTTTTGACATGATGTCAGATATGGTGGACAGCAGCAATTGTGCAATGTGTGCACAGATATGTTATAACTCAAATTATAAAGGCTGCATGATCCAATATGTTTCCAGTATTTTAGGTATGGTTTAAACCACTGTGCTTTATTCAGTCACTGCTGTATTTTTACCACAAACAAGGTGTTCAGCAGTGAAGCTATAAATCGACCTTGGGTTATTGGTAAGGTGGGTGGACAGCCTAACCTTCTTATGCAATAACAGGGCAGCTAATTTACTATGGTTTATAAAGATCATAATAAGGCCTTTGATAGTTTATAACTAAAGAAGCTTCTGAATAAATTATAGCCACATAGTTATCAAAGGGTATTACTGTTAAGGACGGAGAGCTTGCTGTCCAAGAAAAATTAAGATTTTACAGTAACTTTTTGAACTGTGGGACTATAGGATCAATTCTTCCCTGAGTTCTGAATCAGGCTATATACTGTTGTATATCCACTATGGTTCTAGCTTCTCAGATTCTCTACTGACTACAGTAATGATAGTAATTTTAATGTAACAAAAGAAATAATCAACCAGAGTGATATCAGTAAGCTCGTTTTTAACAATAGCAGTTTTTCTTGTTTTAAAATAAAATCTGAATAGATACAAATTAATATCAGCATGTTCTTTATGAATTTGAAAGAAATTATTATATCATTGTTCGGTCATCAGTTTGTCCACAATATAGTTAAAGGAGAACTGCACACACAGACTCAAAAAGCATGTTTATTTCATCACGGTTTGGTGTTTCCTACATTGTAACACCACTCTGGTACTATTTACAGGTTTGTTTGTGTCTTTCGGCTTTTCCCGGTTAGGGGTCACCACAGCGGAACTCTGGTCTGCTAATGATTGGCAGTAGATTTTTACATACTGGCTTGCCGGGCCTAACGCACAACCTTCAATGAAGAAATGCCCATTCACGCATGTCACTACACAGAAGATGCTCTAACTGAGAATCAAATGGGCAATGTCTAACTGTGAGGCGACAACGCTACCGCAGCACCACCACCAAATATTGTTATAAGTAATTTCTGAGTCTGACCAAATGGGGTCTGGCATCTTGAAATAATTCTGATTGTTTAGTTTGTCCCATAATGCAGTGCTTGGCTGTAAAAAATTATGTCATATATGCATATTTCTTCCTGAACCTCCTGTCACTGCATTGATTTTACATGCATACACTGCTGTCTTTCTGTCACTTAGTTTTAAGTAACATTTCATGCCATTAAATGACTACTTAAAACACAAACAGTGCAAAAGCCACAGAACAGACTTTCAAAGTGCTTTTTACTCCTGCTGCTTTTTAGTGTACTACTTTGACTCCTTTCCCATTCCCCTTCACACCTAACTTCCCTAGCTGTCAAAGTGCTAAGGGTAATTTGAGCTGTTACCACCTGTGATTGACAGCCCACAGCAAGAGACTTGAGTCATGTACTGTTTCCTTGTTCTAGCCTTTACTTTCTGTATGGGTAGGGAAAGGACCAGGCAGCTGTGACATCACAGCATGGGTGGGCTTTTAGGAAGGTCGTGGAAATGTCAGTTTGGGGAAGGAATTGGCCTGAAAACTACCTGTATTCATAGGTCTTGATGGCATCAATGAATTGGAGACTGCAGCAAGCTTTATCAGGGCAGGACAAAAGTTTTTTTTGAAAGTGAAACCACCACAGTACAGTAAGGTACTGTTCTAGTGGAGAAAAACAGAGGATCTAAAATATTTTACATGCTGCATTGTTGTTTATTCATAGCAGGGAGGGTAAATAGGGAGAAAAAGGACAGAGAAGTTGAGCATTTAATAACAGAATCCCATTATTGTCCTTTAAGAAGGGCAGTTTTACATTATGGACTGAAGTTAGATTCCCCAAAATAAATCATGCCCTAACAAAATGTGTTTTCCCTAAGAATATGTTGAGGAATGTGTGGGTTGTAGACTGCATTTTAATCAGCAATATTATCTGATGTTTTCTAAATCCATTGGTGGTACTGTGCTGTATAATGTTTATAACACTAATAAATTCTGAAATTATTTTGCTACTTTATACAGGCATTGTAATACTTGGATTAGAAGGTGCTGTTCAGCTATGGTCATTGCGTAAATCTGAAGATGCCCTGAAAATGTGTCTAGGTGCACAGCAAATGTGTCAGAAGTATTTAAGCTGTCTGTCACAGTGGTAGAAGAATGAAGCATTGACTATGATCCAAATGGCCTGTGTTCAGTTAGTGTCACCAGCACTGGAGAGTTAAGGACAGGAAAGATGGGAGTGAACAGCAGTCAACAGCTCACTCATCCTAGAGGAAGCACATGGCTGTGGATCACCACTAACTGGTGAGACCAAGATGGAGCACTGGGTTTTACATCCATGATGAATGATGGGCCTACTAAGAGCACACTACCCAACAATGAAATGTGTGGTAAAACTGTGGAGGCTTGTGTGTGAACACATCTATGCTGCAGTGGGACTTTCTAGTGCTACCATGGGGTTTTGGAACTCCAGAGGCTGTGAGCAGGCTGGCTTGGTCTCTTCTTACCAGCTCATACCTCTTCAGGGAATGAATGGGCTGATGAGCCTTCTAGCCAGTTAATGAACAGGTAGAAGGCATCTTGTCCAAGCTGAAAACAAACTGATTAATGGGACAATGAAACGGATACCATTAAGCAAGACCCAGGGGCCAAGAAATATTTAAAATAGCAAGGTGATCTTGACTTGTATCATTTTGCTTATAGAAGATGGGATATTCATTTCATTATAAAATGCTATAGAAATGAAATCTATTCAGAAAGATTCATTGCTGAAACTGTGGAAACTAGAACAGGTGGAAACAAACTTGGGGTACCTTACATACTAACAATATAGGAAGGTAACTAAGCAGAGGGTTTTTCAAAACTGGACTAGCCCAGTAGCTTTATTTAAGTACTATGGAACAATTACCCAATTCACAGCTCTCAATTGTACCTTAGTACAAGGAAGAGTTCCTCATTTTTAGTCTTAAAAATTCTAGGTTCTATGGTTTTCCACAATGAAAGAGTTTGTCACACATTAATAATTAAGATGTTTATAAAAAATATTCATGAAAAATAATGTTGAATCATACTAATTCTACAAAAGGATTTTTTTAAGTATGAAAAAGTACTATTTAACCATACTGTGAGCCTTCCTTCTTGAAGATGAAATAAGATGCTAACAAATGTTTCATATCTTGCCCATTTGTTCCACACTATGAGAGGCTGTGTCCACATTTTGGAAATAGGTGGCTGAGAGTTTTGACCCAATTTATATGAAGAACTGATCTGATGGATAATTGAGTGAGGAAAAAAATATAACCGTGTTGTAGACTGTAGCAGTAAATAGATTGGTATAACTTGTACTATGTAAGCCATATGAACTGATATCACTACTGTACACAATGTCTGGGTGGTATGAGACAGATTAGTATTCATGTGTACAATATGGATGCTCTGGACTCCTGAACTTTGTACTGAATTCCACTTCGTAAAAAATGCCAAAAAACTGTTTTCTTTCTTTCTTTTTTCATATTTTTTCAGTTTTATAACTAGCTAGCCTTTATTACTGTTATTAATCTTATAAGAGCATGTTTACACTTAACAGTTATCATCCATCTATCTGAGACTTCTTTACATTCCACAGTTTTATCATAATAACATTTATCTTGTATAGTTTGTTCCTTAATATTTCTAAAACAGTGCTATCAACTCTTCCCAGAAGATTTTTCCAAATGACACACACATTCTATACATATGGGTTCATTCATATGGGTCCATTCATAAGATCAACATTTAAGAACATCAAGTGTCAAAAGATCAATGCTGTATAGTCAGTGATCTGAAACAAATGCTTAATAGGACAGGAAGACTGTATTTCACAGAGATTGTGATACAGTGGGGATCAGGGAAGTTCCTCTTTTCCCTTCTGTAATTTGATCTTGAAGTTGGTTTATATAACTAGCAAGGGTGTATACAATTGGTATATATAATTATGTGGTATCGATCTTTTGGCACTCAGTGTTCTGAAAATTCAATCTTATGAACTAGAGGTCAAAGCTAGAATCAGAGGGGCAACAGTTAATTGGCATAGCATCTTGGGTGTAGTTTATGACAGATGGATGCCAAAGAAGATGAAAAGTAAGGTGTACAAAACAGTGGTGTGACCAGTACTACTGTATGGTACAGAAACCTGAGCAGTAAAGGCAGAGTAGTTAAAGAAGCTAGAGGTGATGGAGACAAAATGTCTAAGATGGGTGGTAGGATGCACATTGTGGGACAGATGAAGAAATGAGAACATAAGAGCAGAAGCCAAAGTCATGACAAATGCAGAAAAGGTCAAACAGAACAGATTACAGCTGTTCAGGCACATTTGCATAAAAGCAGAAGACAATTTGGTGACGATGATTTGGGACAGACAGGAAAAAGGCAAGAGGAAATGAGGCGTGTCCAGCAAAGAGATGTATGGATTGTGTGAGAGAAGACTTGAGACAGTCAGACATGAGTGTCAAAGAAGGTAGGACAGTGGCACTGAAAAGAGAGAGAGAGAGGGAGATGGCAACAGTTAACACAATACCCTGATCAGGCCATTCATAGCCTTCTCTCATAACTTGCACTTCTGGAATTTATAGCATAAGTACCAATATGTAGCTGTTTAAGACATAACATTAATTATGGATCAACTAAATACACACTTCTATAATACCTAAAACATTAATGCGTTCAGTTTAGATCTCTCTGTTTCATACCAATAAAAGATTTGCAACAATGTTTGTTGACAAATAAATATTTCATGAGTCCATTGTTCAATGCAGCCACGTTTGAAGTGTATTCATGTTATAATGTATACACAAACACTTACCATGTGTTCAGGCCACTTTAACCTTTACTTTTACTTACTGATTTGCATTTGTTGCCTTATTTTTAAAACAGTATACTCCAAAATACCCTATTTCTTACATTCACGGAGTGTTCTAGTCTGTCCAGCCATCTTGTTCCTGGGTTAGCATGCATGCCCAGACTTGTCTTTTCAGTTGACTCCATCTTGTCCTGCCAGTCATACTCTGTTTCTCCCAGGATATCTGGTTCTTCTAACTTAACAGTCTACTTATCCCTTTGCTCATCCTCTGTTTGAGTAATTCTTATGGGTAGTTCTCTGGGTTTTTTTTTCTAATTGCTTCATCCACTGAACATCAACCTTTACCATCCCAAAAACTTCAGTATAGCCAGAAATAGTAGTGTAAATTTCAGTCTTGTCCATTTCCAGTCCCACAGAACATACACATATCATAAATGGTGATTTAATTTCACCTCAGAACACCACACACACACATGCCTTTCCTCTACACACAGCTTTCTCCCCAGCTGTTACAGTTTCCACAGTATTTTGTCTTTGCTATAACAAGTCAAGTCATATTTGACTTGAAATTTCCATATTTCAACTTCTGCCAGTGGCCAACACCTCACCTCTGCTATTCCTAGAAAGCCTGTCATAAAACCAACTGACTCTTCCATCTTCATTTTCATATATTCCAATATATATTCCATGCATTCTAAAAATCCAGCACAGTCCTAAATTTCACTTTCTTGCCTTGTCTTCCATTTGATTTAACTGACGTTCCATCTGCTCAGCTGTAGTATAGACACTGCAGTTCATCAGGTACAAAAACCCTTAGTTGCTTCATGTAGTCTTTAAGTAAGCCAGTCAAATTTACAAGTTAATATGGCCTCCAAACAACTGGGAACTTCAACATTCAATCACAAAACCTTTCTCTGCTCTTTCCCAGTGTAACGTCACATCATGACGGCCCCATTCGGACCCATGACCAGCTTAACCTCCACAGTATCCTGAATCCACTACACTGTGTAGTGTTCCAGTACTAACCAAGAGGCAGCACGCTTACTCAGTGACTCATCCAAAACTGGATTGTAGCAAAGCAGCCCGGGGACATGGCCAGCTTCAAGGAGCACCTCCACAGTATCCTGAATCCACTACACTGTGTAGTGTTCCAATACTAGCCAAGAGGCAACACGCTTACTCAGTGACTCATCCAAAACTGGATTGTAACAAAGCAGCCCGGGGACATGGCCAGCTTCAAGGAGCATCGCACATGTTTTTCAAGAATAAAATGTTCGGTCACAGCTTTTGATGAGTATCAGAAATGGGTTCTGGCAAAGCAGGCTTCCAGCGCACACCCTTGGCCTAAACATATGCTAATCAGTTTTGAGGTTTCTGAACCTCAGCAGCAAAAGCATTGTCCAGAGCAGCAACAACTGTGACCTTTGTCACCTAATGTATAAGTAAGGGGTTGTAGATGTCATTATCGTAGGGCCATTTCTCAAGTGTCTGCTAACAGTGACCATTTACAAGTATTCTATCAAAGGAAATATTTATTTTTCAATTGCAGAGTGTTGACGTTATGCTTCATTAAGAGATCATGCAACTGCAGAATACTGGAATAGTCAGATTTACATGATTTTTTTCTGTTCTTCTTCATGTTTTATCAAACAATCTCAGACAAGGAGGGTGGAGTTTGAGGAGCACAGTAGAGTATGACTCCCTACAGAATTACTTGACTTTTTTTTCTTATGTTTTTTTTTCTGTAAGACCTCCTATACTTTGTATGGTTTTCAAGGTGGGTGATTGCTCAGTGAACAGTTGTCAGTGAAATGCAAATAATAGTAGGTCAGTGATAAAGTATCCAAGAGCCTAAGGTTTCATTTAGAGTGACATATAAGTTATTAAAATTTCCAGAATCAGACATTAGATTTCACATTTCCTATTTTCTATGAACATTGTAGGAAGACGAATTGTGCATTTCTGTCCATATTAGTACCCAGAGACTTCCAGTAGACTCCTCTTAACTTTAGTGATAAACCATATCAATGTATTTGTCTCAGCTAATGAAAGCTATGGCTATCTATTGAAATTTTGGGAGTTACAATGCTGAATCCAGCAACTCTGAAAAAAAAGAACAAAAACATGAGAAGAGCAAGTATCAACCATTGTTGTTCTCCTTTAAAGTTGATTTTTGCAGGGGGGAACAAGCCCCCCACAGCCCTCTGATGAGAGGAGGAAAGACTACCCCCCCCCCCCAGAACTTAAAGATACCAACTCGGAGGCTGACATAGATTGAAGAAAAGGGAATATTCTGCAGTTGAGAGTCTCAGATTTGGTATATGCAAGTCTGTATTTTTGGTCATTTAATCCTCATATTCTGTAATTCAGCATTCTGAGTCCCAGCATTTCAAACAGTTATCTAAACTACACCTTATCTGTATAGTTTGGAAGAGTGACCATTTTAACTGTTAATATTCTTATTTAGCATTCACAGATGCTGTACATCACTTGGCTTAAAGTCTCATCTCATATCAGTCAGCCCAGAGAAAACCAATGGCCTGTTGCCTCTCAACACCTGTACAGTGCTGTTTCAGAGTAGGTAGAAAGCCTTTTGTTTCATTCCAGTCTTGTATATATTGTCATCCTTGCTGGACATTGTGACCGTACATGGATGTGCTGCTATAATTCAAGCTGTGAAAGCCCTGCCTGTATGGTATGAGATATTCGCATCCCTGTCATTTGTGGGCTGAGTGGTGCAGCACAGAAGTAGATGGCCATGTATCTCTTAAAAAGCATTAATACCTCAACTTCTGACTCATATCTTAGATTATTTTAGGTACATCATAATCTCACTTTTCTTGATGTATGTAGCCTGAAATAGGACTACAAATGTATTTACAAGCCTTCTTTAACAAGGCATCATGGGAGATATGTTAGTTGTACCTGAAAAAAAAAAGGAAGTGATTCAGCACATTAAACTCAAAAATGCACAGTGGCCCATACATTTTAAAATGAAAAAAATAAATAAATGTTACAAGTTGTGGGTAGAGAAGATGGGTAATACACAAAATAAATCAAAAATAAATATTAGTAACATTGTCAAGGCAGCAAAATAGACTCCAGGAAATATGGACATGTATTTTGGTGCTGTTAAACCTCATCAGCATGACACAAGTGAAAGTTGGTAATCTGGCAGAATACTGGGCTACCAGTGGAATTAATCCATGGCTATATACAGTTTTCTTATCATTACTTATTTTTGGGGATAGCCTGTTTTTTACCCTCAGCTCTAAAACTCTCTATGATATGCAAGCACATTTATGTATTACCCATTTGCTTTGCAGGATATAGCTTGGGTTTTGTCTTGAAATCCTTGTTTGTGATCAACAGCTCCTGCTTATCAAAAGCAAGTAAGAAGAAGGATGCTTTTATGTGTATTTTTGCCACATTAAAATTCTGCCTTGAGAGTAAATGGAGATATCTTACAGGAATGAACAAGTGCTGGGTATGGGGGTTTGTGAATTACTGTTTTACAGAAGCAACCATAGAGTGCAGCACCGCAGTTTCACAAGGTTTTATAAGCAAGCACGTATGTGTACATTTTTTGTATTGCAAACACAGATACATGCACACATAACTATGTCAGTTCTGCATTGTTCATTTAACATAAATCTTTGATGATAAGATGCAAGTAGGAATAAGTAGCCATCAAGACAGAAATTCTGTGGATATATTCAATGAAAACTGATTGACTGTGAAAGAAGAAGCAAACTAAACATAGAAATGAAAGGACTAGTAAAAGTAAAACATATTCCTGCAGTGCATCGCCATGCAAATAAAATGATAACAACAGTACCAATGATGATAATGACGGGAAGACTAGACTGCTGCTTAAGCAGCCAAGGAAAGCTATTTTTCTTGAACTCATGAACAAACTTAGCTGTGGTGGTCACGGTGGTGCAGCGGTTAGTGTTGCCGCCTCACAGCAAGAGGTTCTCCGGTTTGATTCTCGGCTGGGGTGCCTTCTGAGTGGAGTCTGCATGTCCTCCCTGTGGTCGCGTGGGTTTCCTCCAGGTGTTTTGGTTTCCTCCCAAAGACATGCAGTAGGTGGCTTGGACACTCTAAATTGGCCCTAGGTGTGCAGGTGTGTGTGTCTTCTGTGGAAGGTTGGGTGCCGGGCTGGCAACTCGATACCGTAGAACTCCTCTGCCAATCATGAGCGGACAGATGATCTGCTGTGGCAACCCCTAACTGGAAAAGCCAAAAGAAGAAGATGAACAAACTAAGCTGGCAGGTTTAATTTTCTTTGATAAACGCAATGTCTCCATCTAGTCCTCATTGAAAGTGCAAGCAGTATAATCTGTCATGATTTTCATTATGCTCTTTAGCTCTTTCTTGCTCTGACTTACTGCAGTTCCAAGGTGGGAAACCTCACCTCCAGCCCTTTGTCTGACATGCCTCATATGTTACACAGAGGAATTGATCTTATAACACAGGTAAACAAATCAGAGGATCAACAGTGGGATGAATGATGAAGGTTTTAAAATTAAAAAAATAAATAAATAAATGCTACAAGTCTGGGATAGAGAAGATGGGTAGTACACCAAATATTTCAAAAGCTTTATTATGTAGCTTGATCCTGGTAACATAAAGCAATACATTTTTACTCTAATTATGAAAAGATGTCGCTTTCTTAAAATTATTTTAAATGTGCACTTGCCTTATAGTGCTAGCATCGATAATTGTTTTTGGTTATGTACTATAAAATGTGGACAAATAAGCACTGTAATAAACAAGTAACAAAAACTTTAAATTAAAACTTTGTCTTCAACTCTTTACTGTCTCAACACAAAAAAAAATAATAATGAAGTAATGTTTGGTCTGCAGGTGCAGTGGCAATGCTTCTGAGTAGCGGACCTAGTGTTATAGCGACAGATAGAAAAAAATTGTATGGGGCACACAGTACCCAGAAAGTCAACCTAACCCTAGAAACATAATTAATAGTGGTAGTAGACACACACACACACACACACACACACACACACACACACACACACACACACACACACACACACACACACACACACACACACACACTCTGTGTTTCTATAGGAAGTTTAAGTATATGAACCCAAGCACCTTCACTTTAGCTTAAGAGTAAAGCTTTTGGAGCAATAACATCACAGTGTCTCTAGATCCCTGGGCATGTCAAAAGCCATAGTAACAAATACTGCTCCTTCTAGATGACATCATTATAGCCATCAGCCCTTGTTTCTTCAGTGTGACCCTTCAGGGGGTGAGCTTCTCATAAGGCCAGTCTCCCTTGAAACAGTGGTCAAAGTGAAATACTGTTGGACTGCTTTAGGATGCAGAAGGGGAAAGCACAGACTCAGTAGAGGCTGTAAAAAGTTTGATTGTTATAAGCCAGCAATGCAGTGGGTCAAGCAGCATCACTCCCTAGGATTGGTGAGTCAGTGCCGAAGCTTCAGCCTATTAAAAGAGCTATAAAAACTAATGTGGAAGCTTCTCCCCACACTTCCTTTACATAAATATACCAATGCCACAGTCACAAGACTATGAATTAAAAAGAGCACATGCACATTACATTTCTGCCAGCAAACAAACAGAAACATTGATATGGCAAACACTACTTGCTAAATTATATCAGCAAATTAAAATCAGCAAGTGAAGTGTCAACCATTAGTAGGGAAACGGATGGCATATCCTTTGAGTTTTTTTCTGTAAGATGAGCTATAGGACAGATGCATCATGATGAGAAGGCACTTCTTCCCTTTTATAAGGCTGTTGTGAGGCTGTATATTAAGTATTCAGTATAATTTCTGAGACTTTTAAGTGAGGGAAGAAAAAGGATTGAATTTAAGAGAACATTTTACCAAGTAATTTAAAGGTTGTTAGTCTACAGTCTAGTCTACCCTCTTATTCTCTACCATTATCTATAAGAGGTTGTTCTACGTTTATGCCCACTACTTGCTCTATTTCATCAAATTGACAGTTTAACACTTATTCTCTAAGAAATACTAACTCCAGTGCCATCACTCTGCAGCTCCTGACTCTCATTGTACACACTTCAAAAATTAACACTTTTTTTTAGGAACTCCTTACCTTCAAATGGCAGCAACTGCTCAGACTTATCTAAATTTAAAACCTCCCTAAAATCCAACCTGCTTAATGCCATTTGTTACACCTGCTTTAATAGGTCACCACTGCACTAACTTTCCTGTCTGTGCTAGCCAGTAGACCAGCTTCAGCCATGACCAGACCTCATACAGCAACAACAGAAAATATCGCAAACAGATGTAAAGATATACGTAGAGGATTATTATCGGGTCTTCAGTCCTGACTTATGATCGGACTGGATCATAAGCAACTTATGTCTTAGAGAATGGGGTGTCAAGAAATTCAGAGCTAAAGTAAAGCTCGAGAGGTGAATCTTAGCATCTGTGTCAAGAACAAGTGAGAAGGGTTATGATCAGTGAGCTCCCATCATAATTCGTTGTTGTGCGTGGTGCTTTACCTACTTCCTGTACTCCCAGGTACAGAAAAAAAACATAGCAGCACAAGGTGTTGTACTGGCTTTCAAAGCCTTTGAAAGCTGGTAAAACACTTTGTGCTGCCAAAAAGACAGCAGACAGAAACAAAGTGTGCCTCTGAAGAACAAATGACTAGCAGTTTTTAAACACTTTGTTTTGCCATACTTTTTGTGTGTAAGTGTAAGATTAAAGTGTCTTCACAACTTTGAAAGCTGTTTTACTTTCTTATACTATTTTTTTGCTGGGCAGTACTTTGCTGTTAATCCCTAGCTTAAGAATTGATCTTAACATTCTTTAGGGAGTGCTAAAGTTCATATTCAAAGGCATCAAACAGAATTCAGGATTTACAGTTCCTGTCTTCCTTTTAGAGACATATCTGGTAGGACATTGTCATTATGGTCTTATTTGTCCATAAAATAATCACTTGTATGGGAAAATCAGATTTTAAAAACATGCAGCTTTGTCTTTATTTTCATGCTTTTCCCGCCGTGAGGACTTTGAGCAGAAGTAAGTCCACCTAAAGTAAAAAAAATATATATATTACTTATAATTACATTGAGTAAAAAAATAGTAAAATCAAAGAAGAAATAAACTATAAATGAAATTGCTTTAGTTTAAAGGAATGCCTGAAATACTTTTCACTTAATAAAATTGAGTAAATAAAAGAGTTGTTGCAGTTGTTCTGTTGCAGCAGTTTCTTTTATACATTTCATAACTGTTCAATCTGTGCCCTCATCTGCCTAGGACTTCCCCATTTCTCCTTTCAGCAGTTCAAATGCTATGGCTTCTGTTGAAAGGGAAAGTGTCTTTACTATTTTTCTAATCTTTCCTGTTACTTTTTAACTGTTTTACGCCAAGAACGTTAATTGAATTGCAGTATTATATTATAATGCAATTGCAAGACAGCATGTGCTTTGTGTCTAGAAAACAAGCAAAATTAATGTTTTTTTCCTTTTAAATTGTTAACATGTACATATTACACTAATTAATGACAATAATGACATATACAATGTTTCTTTCTGGGCAACTAATTTGTGCAACATTTTAAAATGCAGGAAGAATCTTTGAACTCAGTCTTTAGCTAAAGCTTATTCATTTTATTTATTTATTTAGTTAGTCAGTTAGTTAGTTATCTATCTTGACAGCGCAGTGGTGCAGTGGTAGTGTTGTCACCTCACAGCAAGAGGTTCTCTGGTTCGATTCTTGGCTGGAGTGCCTTCTGTGCAGAGTCTTCGTGTCCTCCCTGCATTTGTATGGGTTTTCTCTGGGTATTCTGGTTTCCTCCAACATTACAAAGACATGCATTTGGAGCATTTCTCCCTGGGCCTCAACTGAAAATTGGCTTTGTTCCAAGTCGGACTTTCCTGGTAAACAAATGCTAAATAAAAAAATGAAGTATTGTCAGACAGAATCTGAAATATATGCACCTATTTTCAGTGAAGAAGTGTTGCTTTAATTTTTGGAAGGTTAAAAGAAGTCGCTTCTTTCTCAAGTGCAGGGGGAGTTATTCCAACAGATGAGCACAGTATTAAAGTGAGATCTTTTATATGAGATTCCTTCCTCACTGTTGCCTCTAAGTGTTAGGCAGAGATTTTGTCTCTTAGTTTCAAAGTGAATGGCAGGCATTTATGTTGAGTAACTAGTTTAAATAAAAAATGGACAAGAAGAAGGTAGGTCTTGCTGTTATAGAAAGCTAATTAAATTTTACAACTAGAAGGCAATGATGACTTCTGGGATCTGAGAAGGCCATAAAGTGGCAGATACTACTGATAGTAGTTTGAAGTAGTGTTGTATTAGTGGATGGGACTAGGGCAATAATTGGAAGAACGTACATTAATTTTGGGATTATTACATTTTTGTCAATAGCTGTCCTTGATTCTGGGATAAATAGTTGTTATTTTAAAATGGAGTTTTGATTGTGTGAGAAATTTATTGGGTATAAGTTCAGTATGGTGGCAAAATGATAGTGCCAAGTGTAGGTTTAATCCAAGCTATCTCCGACACATTTTTAAAGGCTTTATTAACTTCACACATTACACAGTGGCATGTAAAAAATCCTTTGTACACATTATACAGCATGATTATTGTCTTAATTATTAAATTTAACACTACATAGATTGTTCAAGTCCTGCCTTCCTTAACTGTCACTCCTCCTGAGCATTATTCTGCATGTATTGTTTCCACAGATTCCATTTATTTCTGTGTAGTTTATTCTTTCCCCTTTTTAAGCCTCATACCTCTGATTCTTTTATCTCCTTTAGAAAACTCAACAATTTGGTTACAGTTGGTTTTGCTTTTGGTTTCCATTTTCTAGTAACTGATTTTTTGACTGCAAACAGCAACAAGCTTACTAGAACCTTACTGTATCTAGTTAATTCAATTTCTATCTCCCACCTCAAAAGAATCACTTCCTTAGTTAAAATAATTCTTCCATCCAACATTTTTGGCAAAGTAACATGTAAGGAATTTTTAAAGTCTAGCAACTCATCACATTGCCAAAACATATTCCCATGTACCCTCTCTTTCGCATCACACCTCCAGCAATTGTTGTGTATACCTATCAAAACATTCTCTAATATCTACTTGAAGTGTGAAAATACCTGTGCAAACACTTCCATACAAAGATCCAAACTTCCTAGATTTTGTTACATGTACTGTGACACCTGTGATAGTATTACCCAGTAAGTCAATTATGATGATCTGGCAAGTCTGTTGAAGTTTTTATTAGTACAGAAGAGCATGCAGACATTTATTTTTGGAGTCAACAGTAAATAGATTTTGGGAAGTCCATTGCCATAGTGTGGTAAAATTGTCTTGTAGTTTGCAAGGAAATGGGATGTTTATTTCAGCATATAATGAGCAAGTCGTCTGCATGCATTGTTGCATTGACGGAGGGGAGATCTTAGGTATGCTGTATATGTGACAAATGCCAGTTGTTTTTCCTAAACATCTGCTTTGTAAATATACTGTATTCTTATTTGCTATTATGCCTCCTTTCACTTGTGTGTGTGTATATATATATATATATATATATATATATATATATATATATATATGTATTAATGTGGGATATCTCTTTATGCGTCTCTGTATGCCCCTGACCCAGGTGACCATTGAAGAAGGTATTTTAACCAGCTCATCTACTTTCTTATTAAATGTGTGAATAAATAAATGAGCGGTGTGAGTGTTGGAGAGAGTCTATTGTATATTAAAATGCTGTGGTTGGAAGAGAAGAAGGATAGAGGGGGTGTGACATAGGAGGATATGTTTTTTCAGATGTATAGATGAGCGTTTAGATTTTAAATGAAAAGATGGACAGAAGAAGATGGCATGATTGGCAAATAATGAGTAGCAAACACAAATGTACTTTACACAAGTGTTTCTTTTTTAATAGAATATATTAAAAACTTCATAAGTAACTTTTATATTTAGAATCAAAATGTGTGCTTTTAACTGTTTATCATTCCATTCTCCCCTCCCAAATAGCAGTGCTGTTTGTAGTTTCCAGTCAGGCCTGCTCCTTCGGAAAGAGTACCTGATTAAATGGTCAGACATTCTTAAATCTTTAAAATACAGCTACATAAGAAAAGCCATTCCTGTTTGCAAATAGTTTGTTTTGTTGTTTTATGATTCAGAATACATTTCAATGACTATTTTACTTATTTTAACTGTCTGGGTAATATAGACTGCCTTTCTGTTCCTGAGTCATATGATGCTGAGTAGTAGATAGACCTTGATGTGATTAGGTATTGAAAAAAAAATATGTGCATTTGCTTGATTTTAGAAAATGTTTTTTGCAATTGTGATGGCAATAAAAGAACAGATTCTATATAAACTGTTTCTAAAAATTGGATTTGAAAGCTGTCCTGAAGCAATTGCTTATGCCTCATCTATTTGAATACAACAATGCAGAGCCCTTCATTATCAAGATAGTTTTAAAATAAACTTTGTGCTGATGCTAAAGTGGAAATGTAAATGAAAGTACTTGTCGGGAGTAATTTCTCATGTTTCTTTTTATATGGAAAAAAATTGTTAGGAATTTTTGTATCCACACACACGGCAGTGTTTTATGTAGAACCATGCAGTCAGAACCTCAGATATATAGTATGTGATTTTTAGTATGTAGAACATATTTGTATAAGAATGGCTATGTCAGAGCTTTAAGTTAGAGACTATTTTGTTACATTTGTACAGTCATTCATTTTGCAATTATACACTTAAAGCAGTCCAGGGTTATGGGGAGTCAGAGCATCTCCCAACACACAGTAGGTACAAGGCAAAGAAAGCAAACAAAGTCATCCAAAATGGACTGCCAACCCATCACAGATCCAGTGCACATACTCACTCTTATATGTACAGACACCTGTGGGCAACTTAGAGGATCACCATTTCATCTCACAGGATGTGAGAACTAAAGTATCCAGTGAAAACTCCAGTGGACACAGGGAGGACATGCAGACTTCTGCTGAGGAGGTTCCCCAGACAGAAACTACACCGGAGAGCTAAGTGCTGTGAGTAATGACTATGCCAGTCTGACTCCCATGATTTCAAAGCAGGGATAATACAAAGCAGCATATGCATTTTCTTATGTTGAAATGAGCTGAGGTACTTTCCATGCACATGAACCAACAAATGTATCCAAAAAGGGTAAAAACTAGTAACAAACTGAAAGCCAAAAAAACAGAATGTAAACCGCTTTTAATGCACAAAATAAACACAGAATAAGCCTTCACAAACTTTGTGAAGGCTTATTCTGTGTTTATTCTGTGCATTAAAAGGGGTTTGCTTTCTGTTTTTTCGACTTTCAGTTTACTAGTATTTTCCATACAGGTTCTATCTGCATGAGTTTTTACCTCATTTTATGGTTTGGTTCTCACGTCACATCTCCTTAGTCTGGGTTTTTGCATTGCTCTAGTTATCGTCTCCATCATAAAAATACACAGGATGGAGAATGGCAAACGTCCAGATTGGCCATAATGTGTGGGTTAATGGACAATAGTTACAGAACTACAGGTTGTATAAAGGAAACCAAATATAATGAAGTCATTGTTTGTTAGTTACATTAGACCCAAACCTGAGTATGGAATAACAATATGGAAACCCTATAGGAAAACAAGCATGAATAAACTGGAATGAGTACAGCGGAAATATACTAAGGGCATCCATGGATGTGAAAATCTAAGTTATTATGAAAGACTAAAATATCTGAACTTGTACAGTGTCTCTTACAGATATTAAAGAGGAGATCGTATTCAGGTATATAAGGCATTTAAGGACAGCTACCGCTGGGAATGTTTGGGGTTATCAGAAAGTACTAGAGAATCATCAGATTACCTATGTAGAAGGTTCTATAGGAATGACAAGTGTACTAAATCGTTCTCTGACACAGGAGCTGATGTATGGAACAGACTACCAAATTACGTTAAAGCAAGTACTAGTTTAGATATTTTTAAGAACAGCCTGGACATTTATTATGGGAACAAGTGTTTTGGCATATTGGGAAACTAGAAGGGCTTTAATGCCCGTGCTTGAAACATTTGTATGTATGTATGTATGTACTAGGTATCTAGGAATGGTCCCTACTTTGATGCCAACTAGTTACCAGGATAGTCTCTGGCTTAGCTTCTCACATTAAAAGTCATAATTTCTTTTTATAAGAAAAGCAGTGGTGGTGCTGAGGTAGCGTTGTTGCCTCATAGCAAGATGCTGTCCTGTTCAATTCTCAGCTAGATCGTCTTCTGTGTGGAGGCATACGTGAATGGGGCATGCCTTCATTGAAGGTTGTGCATCAGGGCTGGTAATTCGGTACATAAAAATCCACTACCAATCATTAGCGGACCCGAGTTCCGCTGTGGCGACCCCTAACCGGGAAAAGCTGAAAGACACAAACAAACAAATAAGAAAAGCTTCACATCTTACATCGCAGCTGTTATGAATTAAAAGGTGTGTCACTTAATTTTAAGAAACTCTAGGCAGTGTAAGAAAAAAGAGATTTTACACACTGTCCAGTGATATTTCTTCAAAACATAAATTTAAAGCAGTTTATGATGGAATGCAGCCCAGACAAATTAAAACTTTAGTGCATCTGCTCTTTCTGTACACTACTTATCTACTCATCACATGATGCATTATCTTCTTACTTGTCACTCATGTTGTCACTCATTTTGTTGAGAAAAGGTTCACATGAAAGGCATCTTATACTGAAAATGCGGATTAAACATTGTGGTGATATAGACATATAGTATTATTGCATATTTTTAATTTTGACTTCATCTGCACAGAGGTGTAGCTAGCTGTTTTGGCCCCAGGTGCTGTCCTCCTATCTAGCATATCCCAACTCTAAGTTGAGTAAAAATAAAAGCTCTTCTTACATTTTAGACTGTTGTAAACTGATTGCTGCATTTGAATCGAACAGCTGCTTTAATTTATTCCACACATGAAGTGCTTCAGTACTAAACAAACTAAAAAAATATATATATATATATATATATATATATATATATATATATATATATATATATATATATATATATATGGATCTATCTGATAACACCGACAAGCGAAAACACCAACGAGATCACCGACACCACAAAACTGAAAGTTCAAAAAAACGAACGTTCACATGCCCAACAAACCACAATCCCGACAGTCAACGAAACAAAACCAATTCCTTTTCCAAAACCACATACACACAACACAAGCACACCAAAAACCTTACAAACCTACATTAAACATTACATACACAACTATCTATGCACTAACCTTATCCCAAACCCTAAGGTCCATCACTATCACACACTTACCTTACCCGCACCCTAACCAAAAAGTCCTTCACTATCGCACACTTACCTTACCTGCACCCTAACCCTAAAGTCCGTCACTAATCCACACTTACCTTACCTTCACCCTGACCCTAAAGTCCGTCACTATCGCATACTTAGACAGTTGCACTCGTTTCGCATGTCGGTATTTTCAGCGTTGGGATTTCGAACTGTTGATTATTTCTGTTCTTGGTCTTCCAGTGTCGGTGTTCTCATTGTCGGCATTTAGAGCCTTCATTGTTCTCAGGTAGATCTATATATATATATATATATATATATATATATATATATATATATATATATATATATATATATATATATATATATATATATATATATATATATATATACACATGTTTTTTAAAAACTTCAAAACCAATAGGGCTGAGACCATATGATCCAAGTTTTGTAATTTCAACAACACAACAGTTTTGAAACTTCAACAACACAACAAAATGACCAAACAAAACCAAAAACTTTACCTTTACGTTTTTTGCAGGAGGATAAGCTTGCCTGCACACCCCTGCTACTTAAATATACCAACTCCGAGATCACACTACAGCAAGGAAAACAGTAAATCTCCCATTCCATGCTGTACGGCGATCTCAATTCACAGTGTTCAAAGTTTCAAAACTTCGATTATATGGTCTCAGCCATATGGGTTTTGAAGTTTTGAAACTTTGATAAAACAAGGTAGACCTACACACACACACACACACACACACACACACACACACACACACACACACACACACACACACACATACACACACACACACACACACACAGATATATATATATATATATATATATATATATATATATATATATATATATATATATATATATATATATATATGTATATATATATATATATATATATATATGTATATATATATATATACACATCTTTGTTCCTTTCAAACTGTTGCAAACTATTTGCTTGAATATAGCAAGCATCTGCTACAATTTATGCCACACATGGAGTTCTAAGCACTTCATTTCTGACCATAAATACAGAACTACAATCCAAAGTCAAAGTAACTGCTGAAGGTGCACTGATAAAAGTCAGACAAGGAAAAGAAAAAATATCAGTGTCACCACCACGGACCAACATAAAATAAACCAAGAACTCTTTAATTTCCAACAACATGATAAAAAGAACAAGTCCCCTTATTGCAAACGATAAGCGCTTTCGGATTTCTCCTCCTTCACAATTTGTTGTTGTTTTTATCATGTTGTTGGACATTAAAGACTTCTTGGTTTATTTTACTTTGGTCCGTGGTGGTGAAACTGATATTTTTTCTTTACAAATGCAGAACTGGCATTCATTTCTGAATCCTGGTAACGCACAGTACTGTAGGCGGATGGACATTCACCTATAGCACCCCCTAGCACTTTGTGCCAGTTGGGATAATACCATGCTACTGCATCTACACATATTTGTAAGACACAAATATACACATAAATTCGAAAAAGTCCTTTGGTGGATTAGCAGAATGAATAAGCTATACATTCGAAAAAAGAAGTGCTACCTAGCTTTTAAAAATTACCTTATTCATAAAAACTAGTCTAGATTAAATGAAGTAAAGAAGATATTTTTCCTTGTCAAATCTTCTAAATCTAACTGAACTTTGCTAGATCTCACTGTTTGAAAATAGTAACATAGTATTGTTTTATTACATCAGAAAACTGAAAGGGAAAATTGGTAATTGTAATATGGTATCAGTAAATATTGAAGTGCTCACAACAAATGTGCTAGGGAAAATCAATTCTTCTGATTGACAATAAACAATGATATGTGTCAAAGTGCTACAGAGATGATGAGAGACAGCTGTTATATAGCTGCTGCCACAAGAAAAATTAAAACTCAAGTTGCATGGCAACAGGCAACATACCCAATGGTTTTCTACAGAGACCAATGAAAGTCTAATTAACCCCATATCAATGGTTTCTTATACAGGAATATGAAAGTCTAGTTAAACCCCTATTGATCATGTTAAACAAAATACTAACATGCTGAGACATTCCTAAAAAGGCAGAGTGATATCAGTTAATATAGGGGGTCGGGAGTACATTACCTTAAATTAGGCCTAAACAATTTTAGATCCTTCGGCCTGACTAGTGTACTGTGTAAAATCATGGAGGGAGTCATAACTAAGCTTGTCTAGAATGATGAAAGGTACCTATTTCTGTCAGGAATGGAACAATATGGGTTTGTTAAGGGCAAATTGTGCATTCTTAATTGTGTGAAATTCTTTTAAGAGGTAAAAGGAGCTTGAATTTGGTAAGATATTTAGTATTGTTCCATCTAAGGGAATAACTGGAATCTTGAAATTATTAAATCCCAGTGTGTTTGTATTTCAGTGCATTCAATTCCGGATAAGCAGCAAGTCAGGACAGAAGGTTACCTGTCTTTGCCCAGAGTGGGTTACTACCACTGGTGCTCCAGAGGGCCCTGTACTGAGTAACGTGTTTGAACACCTGTTCTTGGGTACAAAAGTGAGGAAGGAGCTGTGGATAACCAAATATGTTGATGACTGAAAAATGGGCAACATAACTGTTTCAACAAAATCCCATTCTCAGAGATGGTCTACAAAACGTACTCTCCTGATGCAGTAGTAATGACCTCATATTTAATCTCATTAAATACAGTATCATACAATTTGTCAAAAAAGAACATAAATTAAGTTTACAAAAATGATCACGGTACAAACTCTTCATTAAAGGTCTAGTGACAATAGTAGAAAACAACTGAAACTTTAACTTGTGTATGTGCAGAAGTCAGAAAAGCATATTTTACAATCCAACTAATTCTAAAGAGCATGTCTTTCCACTTCAGGTAAATCATTATACAACTTTATGTCTTGCTGTGCTGATCATTTATTGAATACAGTGCTGCATTTTGTAGCTTTCAAACAAGGCACATGAAGCAACTGAAAAAGGTATGATGATTTTGTTCTAGCTATTTCTACGGCTATTTTACATAACATTTTTAACTGTTTGGATTGTTCTCCTTAATTGTCCATTTGACTGCAAGTAGTGTAGATTGTTTATTATATGCTAGAATTCCCAGTCATGCATACATCTCAAGTTCTGATCTTAGTTTTGCAGACCATTGCCATTGCCATATATTACAGAATCAGGTATTGTTTGTTTGTGTCTTTCGGCTTTTCCCAGTTAAGGGTTGGCACAGCGGAACTCTGGTCCGCTAATGATTGGCAGTTGATGTTTATGTACGGCTTGCCAGGCCTGACGCACAACCTTCAACGAAGGTACGCCCATTCACGCATGTCTCCATGCAGAAGACGCTCTAGCTGAGAATCGAACCGGACAGCATCTTACTGTGAGGCAACAACGCTACCGCAGCACCACCACCAGAATCAGGTATCCTTGTCTGAATTACTGGCCTTGATATTGCAGACCATTGCCAGATGTGATGCAATCAGGTATCCCTGTCTCCAACATCTTGTGCTTAGGGCACCTACCTCCTTCACCCAACTCTAGCCACACTTCTGACTGGAGTGATAATTTACAAATATAAAGCTAGCCTGTTGGCATCAAGGGATAAAGGCCGCATAACCAGAAATTCAATAATAACTTGAGTGTCTGATGAAACTGGTAGGGGATGAACATGCCAATCTTGGGTGGGACAGGATTAAGAAGCTGTTTCCTGTGGTGCAAGGTTTGATTCTCTCAGCCTCCATTGACTATCTATGTGACACTGAGCAAGTCACTTAACCAAACACCACTCTCAGGCTGTCTGAAAAAGGTCCATGGAGGTCAGTGCTATACCCCGGAAAACAAATGCAAATAAAATAAAATAAGTCTCTCAGTGCCATATCTAATATTTTCCTGCAGATCCCTCGATACTCAGGTGCAACTAAATCAGCTTCCCAAGAAGTTGGGAGGGGGGATGCTGACCCGGTCATAGGAAGCCAAGAAAGGTGCAGTTTGAAGATCCAAGGAAAGACCTTAACCTGATATGTGACATTAATAGAACCTGCTGGCAGGGCAGATTTGTCTCCCAGAGGTTACTACACCTTTGGACCAGACTCCCACTTCATATCAAACAGAGCACCTCATTGGCCCTTTTCAAATGCAGTCTGGATGATTGGATGACTAACCATAAATTCACCCGGGTGGTTCCACCTGTGTCCATCTTGGACAGGGGCAATAGGTGCTGATCATGGAAATAAGGATAGAACTTGGCTAGGCTTGTAAGGGCCTTAGGGCCATAAGGCTAGTAATTTCCTATGATCCTATGTGCTGACACTGTAAAACAGAGAGAACACCCAGATGGCTAAACATAAGCTGGTGAGGTGATATTTAAGAACATGAATAATTCATTTTTAGACATAAATACATGATTTCTTTGACATAAAACTTGAAACAAATGTATACCTGCTTGAGTCCATGGATGTGCAGATACTGACTGTTTTGCAAGGGTTTAAGGTTCATTACCACTTGACTTCATTTACCATAGACATAGTCTTTGGATTTCTTCCAGTCATATACAAATGTTAATAATTCTTTTCCTATCTGAGGATATTTATTTCATGTCACTGTACATGCTGTTGACTCAAGGGCAGCTTGTCAGTTCTGTTTTAGGATCACAGCTCCTATACCTGTCTGACTGGCATCTTCTTGAATCACTGCAGTCTCATTCACATCATAATATTTTAACATTTGTAGTGTTGTAACAAGTTTCTTGAGTTTAAAGCTTTGTTTTCCTATTTATATGTTTGTCCCTGGCCTGCATCTTGCTTTGACAGATGCATACATCATTAGAGACATAGTTATATCAGAAATAATGCTCACAAACTTTGCAAGATACTGCATCATTCCTAGAAAATGTTGCAATGTTTGCTTGTCTTCTGGCTTTAATATTTGCACAGTATCATGCATCAGTCTCACTGAAATTAGGATATGACCTATATATTTCAGACTTACTTTGCTTTTACATTTTTCTTATTTGCCTTGAAAGTATGCTGCCTTAATTTATTTAGCAGATGGTTTCCATTTTCTAGTGTCTATCTCACATTAGTAGGTATTTACTCATGTCTACAAAACCTTCCAACCTTTAACTGACTCATGCAGCAGTTTTTGGAACAGCTCTGTTGCTGCCTGAACAGCAAAAATAAATGTAAGAGATGTATTAAATGTGTACAGTTTGGAGCTTTCTTCATATAGAGTTAGCTGCCAGAATCCCTGATTTGTATCTTGTACTGAAAGAGCACAGTATTCAGCACATTTGAGATAACTTCTGCAACTGCAAGTCCTGGATAACACTCTCTGGTAATCACATTATTCAGATTATTGGGGTTACTGCCATTTGACTGACAGCACTTTCCTCGAGGCCTGTACAATTGATGGAAAAGGAACAGAACATGTTTTAGCAACAGTGAATTTTCCTTTTTTCTCCGCTGTTGTGCAACCTCAGAGTAGGTATATTTAAGTCTGGGGTGTGGGAGGTGCAGGGAAGCTTGCAACCCACCCTGCAAAAAAAAAAAAAAAAACTTTCATCTGACGTTTTGCTATAGGTTCATAGGTAGGTACTAGGCTATTGGCCCTAGGGCCTGTACAAACATAGCCAAAAAGGTACCCTGGCTTTCACCACCCAAGAAAATTATTTTCCTGTGCCCCTGTCAAGCAGAACCACAGAACTGATCCCCGAGGTGAATTTCCTATTACCCATCCAATCATCAAGATTTTTCTTGAAGAGTGCTAACGAGGAGCTCTGTTTGACATAGATAGGTAGTCTGTTCCAGAGTATGGGAAGTCTCTGGGAAAGGAATCTATCTCTCCAGCATGTTCTGTTTATTGTGGTGACAAGGTTTAGGTCCCTAGAGCGTGTAGCTCGGAGGGATTGGGATTTCTTTAAGTGGAGCATGTCCAACAGCTCTGGGTTTGACATAGCTTTGTATGTTAGGCATAGATCACCTCTGAGTAGGCGATATGTGATGGAGTAAAGCTGGAGTTTTTTGAGACGGTCTGCATAAGGTATCTGTTTGAGGCCAGTAATCCTCTTTGTGAGGTATTTGTGTGGCCTTTCCAGTTGTTGTAGATGTCTTGTGAGGTACATAGCAAAAGGGGCATTGTACTCTATAATGGGTCTAATGAGTGATGGGTAGAGGGGAACAATGACCTCTTTTTTTCTGGATGAGAAACCTTTTGTGATGAGGTGTGCCACATAGAAGGATTTCCTGACCACTGTGGCAATGTGATTATCAAAGGAGAGACTACTGTCCACCTGTGTCCCAAGGTCTATTATCATACTTTCGATGTTAAGTAGACTACCGCCTATGTGGTAGTTCATGGGTACAGAGTTTTTACCAAAGGGGATGACAATGCACTTTTTGGCATTGAGCTTGAGACCATGTCTTTGACACCAGGCATCTGTCTCAGTGTTTTTCCATAAATTGTTCAGCACTTGATGAAGATCCTGTTGATCGATCAACATGTATCCAGATGTTGCAGATCATTCTAAATGTAAACCTTGTCCGGTTTCACAGCAGTAGCCATACTGTTCAATCATTCTTCTGGCTTTGATTACTTCTCAATGAAACATGTATCACTGGCATAACATCAGGATTTATTTGTATGTGATTTACTTCTGGCAAACTTTCTAAGCTTATATGTAAACCAGCACAGTCTTGAAGGCTACAGTTTATGTGTCCTCACACAGTATTAAAGATGTCTGACTAGATGAATGTTGCTATCCACCCACACATTTTGCTTTCAGACTGTGAATTAATTTTACCAAAACAAATGCCTTTAAGCACCAGTGCTCCAAAAATATTTTCAGTCATAATATTACAATCTCCCCGTGTTTAGTTGTAAGGTAGTATTTTGCACCTTCAATTTTAGTATTTCTTACCAAGAGTCTGATTTGCATTTTGTTTCTCAGTTTTGCTCATGTATTTCTAAACTTTATTGTATCAACTCTTTTCACATCAGTGCAACCAATAAGCAGTTTTTCTTGTTTCTGTTCAGCAACATACACACTTTTTGACATGTCTTTATTCTACAAAACTGACTAAAACCAGGACAGTACTTCTTTTCATGTTTATAGCCACACCTAACTGAGAGGCTTGAATTTCAACTGCATGATATTTTCTGATATGGATCTCTTTATTTTCTGATATGGATCTCTTTATTTTCTGATACTTTTCTGATATGGATCTCTTTATTTTCTGATATCAATCTCTTTATTTTCTGATATGGATCTCTTTTCTGATATGGATCTCTTTATTTTCTGATATGGATCTCTTTATTTTCTGATTTGGATCTCTTTATTTTCTGATTTGGATCTCTTTATTTTCTGATATGGATCTCTTTCTTATCAGTATTGTTTTCTTTGCACCTCATTGCTTTTTTCATCTCTGTTAGTGCTTCACTATATCCTCACATGACTCTCTTTTTCATATCCATTAATGATGCAATTAACTCTCACATTTTTCTCATTTTTGCGTATTTATTTGATTTGGACGAGGGGGGAGGGGGAAACCGAAGGGGTTATTATTAGAGACTTGTAATAATGTTTTTAACACTGAGACATGTCAGACTGGCAATAGTCTCTGTTTATTTCACAATAGGAGTGACTTTGTTGAGTACTGTAATAGTGTGAGATTGTTTGACAATACTTGTGATTTTCAATTGATTGCATTACATTCTAAACAAGAAATTGAAATTGAGAACAGGAGTATGGTGATGTTTAACTGTTACAATGACAATTGCAATTTTTCTGACAATAATTCATCTATGGTGTACAAAGTGTTGAAACAACATCGTTTTTTTATTTACAACTATATGGAAATGGAAATTTATGACACTCATTTTGAATTATTAAGTAAGGGCACCAATTTTGTACCCAATTTTAAGTTGGACATAGCTCAAGTGTTAGCCTGAAACTGTTTATGCGACAGTTAAATTTAAGAATGTTTTTTTCTATTAACTGTAAACATAACAGCAATGTTAATGAGACTGAATCGGTCAAGGCTCTTAAGAGAAGAAGCACTTTTATCCCCCCACCTTACAATGAGGTTGTCTTATTAGAAAGAGTAGCTGATACTGAATTTAGAAGGATTTAATCAAAAGATGGTTATGTTCTTGACAATCTTACTAGTAAAGAAAGATTATTATTGAGAAATTTGAAAGAAAATTAACAGTACAGGTTTATGAAACCTGATAAAGGTGGGGGATGGTAATTATGACAAAGACCGATTATTGTATGAGAATGACTCAAATATTGAATGATGAGTCAACTTATATTAGGGTATCTAAGAAAGAAGTAAATAGAGCTTATTTAAAGATTGACCTTTTTTTACAGGATGCACTTTTTCAGGGGGGTAATCAATGGGGTGGAATATGATTACCTAACAGTAAAATTTCCCACTTTGCCAACAATTTTTGGGATTCCCAAGGTCCACAAGGGAATCAGCAATCCTCCTTTTAGACCAATAGTTGCTCCAAAACTGAGCCCCTTGCTTCCTTTGTGGACACTTGGTCTAGATCTGCACTTAGTGAAGCAGCACATATATTAAAAGATTTGTGGCATTGCCTTGAGAAGCTGAGGGAAGTTAAAGACATTAACAGCAGTTATGGTTTTTTAACAGTCGACGTTGTCAATTTATTTACGGTTATTCCACATTAACAAGGTTTAAATATGTTTCATGAAAATCTCTTGACTAGTATAACAACTGACAAAAACAAAATTAATCTGCTGATTGATTTAATGGAAATTATTTTAAAAAATAATTTCATTAGCTTTGAGAGAGAAATCTTTCAGCAGTTAACCGGTGTGGTGATGGGGGCCAAATGTGCCCCTGTTTTTTTCAATTTGGTAATGCTTGCATGGGAAAAACTTTTCATCTTTCCCTTAAAATATAATGATAACATCATTTTATATAACCGTTTTTTGGATGATTTATTAATTTTATGGAAGGGTGATGAACAAACTATTGTTGTGTTTATTGATTATTTACATGCTACAACTCAATTTTTTAAGTTTACTTACACTTGGAATACTGAGGAGAATAATTTTTTAGATATAACAATCAAGAAAACACCTGAAGGTCTCTCTAGTAACATCTATAGGAAGGAGACCTATTCTAATTAATTGTTGCATTTTAATAGTTGTCACCCCTTTCATCAGAGAAAAGGTATTATAAAGGGACAGAATGTGAGAACATCTAGGTTAGTTAGTGACAATGAGACTTTTCAAAAAGAAATGTATAAACTAATAGGAATGTTTTTAGATAGGGGGTACCCCTTGATATTGTTACTTAACATCAAAAAAGAGGTCATGAAAAAAAGAGAAACATGTTATGGAAGAAGGTTTTGGTTATTGACAATGAGGATAAAAAAGAAAAAGAAAATGCAAGTGCAATGTTTGTATCAAAATACAATGATAGGTCTCATGAACTGGGTTTATGTTTAAGGAATGTATGGAAGTTTTGTTTAAGTGATCGTACTAAAGAAGTTTTAGGTTTAGAGCCCTTGATAGTGTATAGTAGAGGTATTAACCTTAAAGGTATTCTTGAAAGGGAGGTCAAACCTTGCAAAAAGTCACTTATGAAAAAATGTGGTTCATGTAGATGGTGTAAATTTATTAATGAAGGTCCATATTTGTGTGTTAAGGACTATAAATACACGATTTCATGTCCAGGGCAATGTAATTGCAATACTAAGTGTTTAGTTTATGTTGCTTCTTGTACAGCATGTGAAGCGTTTTATGTGGGGAAGACCATCCGTAGGTTACGGGATAGGATATCTGAACACTTGAGATGTATAAAAAGATAAGATGAACACAACGCACTTTATTTATATACTATCAAATGCATGAATTAAAAAAAAATCTTGTTTTTTGTTATTGATCGTGTTGTCACTACTGAAAGGGGGTGTGATGTTAACAATAAAATTGGTGCCTTGGAAACTGAGTGGCAACTCAGGCTTAATGCCTTGAATTTGCCTGGTTTGAATGATGGGGTCTCTTTGATGCCCATCTTAAAGGTAAAAGCAAGCCAGATTTGAGTAATATTTAATTTAAAACATGAGAAGAACATTATCATGTTTTTTTTTCATTCTTAATATTTGGTAGAATTTTATTAACAAAAAATGTATTTTTTAGGGTTTGTTTATTTGTGTAGGCTTAGATTAATTTTAAGGCACATTGAGTGAATTTTTCTGCCTGTTTTTATACCTGGGTACTTTGAATTGTTTATTTATATTTTTTGGGGGGAGAAATGTAACAAATTTTTAAAGTGATATGGTGTGTTTAACTTGCAACTAGTTTTGCAGTGTGAGTTTCAGATTGGTTGGTTTGAATGATTATTAATCAATTAACTACATAATTTATTATTTAAGTGAATTGTTTGTAAAATACAAATGACTCTGAAGAAGCCAGTGTGTTTATCTGGTGAATGCGCTTAGTCATTTATGTTTTAGTGTGTTATTAAATTCATTTTTCACTGATCAAGACTACCGATTTTGTCCTTGGTGGCTGTTTTTTATTTTCATAGTTATTACTGTGTTTTTCCATTTGGAATTCATGTTATTTTGGTTGATTTGGATTTTATATTGCATACATCCATTTCTGCAGTTAGTGCTATTAACCAAGTAATGATAGTTTTACTTTCTGTGTATACACGCACAGTTTCTAATAAGGTCAGGTCTTTGACTGGTAATAACCATCTCCTGGTCTGATTTTATTTATCTGTCTATCTATCTATCTATCTATCTATCTATCTATCTATCTATTTTAGTTGATCAAGTTAAGTGCCTTTGACTCTTTGAAGGGGAGAACTAAGGTTGCATTTATTCTACTAGGGAAATTTCAACTACTCTTTTTGAGCACAAGATGGTGTCAGGGCCTCTTAACTGTCCAGATTTTCACAGAATGTCCACATTTTTGCCTCATATTTTTGGCCTGTTTCTCATAAAATTGTGGTTTTCTGGCACATCACTGGCATATCATTGATGACAGAAGTCAGAAAATAATTACAGACATTTAAATTTCAGACTTCATATCCTTCAGAAAATTCATATTTATGCAAAACCTGTTAGTATATTAAGTTTCTAAGTTTGTAAGAACAATATTTAAAAACTGTCCCTATTTTGGGCCTTTATCCACCCATTATTTGTAGCTTTGTCCAGACCTCTTGCTCTAAGAGGTTGAGAGGTATGGAGAGGGTTGTCACTAGGGCTTAGAAGAATTCCAAAATGGAATCTAGAAAAAGTAGCAGCGTAGAGTAGAGCAGAACAAAAACAATTGGGAATATGGAGAAGGAAGTTGAACAGAAGAAAATCATGATCAAAAGCAGAGGAAAATCATGATGGATAAGCAGAACCATAGCTGGCTCAACCAGCACTCCATGCTGATATGAAGAATTAGCACCCCACTACCCCCCAGCTTTTCAAGTGAAGAGCAAAAAAAAGCCCACTGCTTATAATGGTATACCAACCAGGTGAACACTCCCTCCTGCTCTTGTCCTGTTTTTGTGCCCAGCCCCCTAACCCTCATTTCTCTCCTAGGTTCATATGTGTGTAGTACGCTAATGGCCCTGGAGCATTTACAAGCCTAGCCCATAGGATTACCCTAGCATCATGCTACCCGACCTTAGTTCCCAGTGCCTCTGTCGAGTAGAGCCACTGGAGTGATCCCCGGGTGAATTTTCTATTTCCTATCCACTCATCAGGACTTTTCTTGAAGAGAACCAGTGAGGTGCTCTGCTTGACATGTATGGGAAGTATAGAGCATAGCATGGGCAGTCTCTGGGTTATGAACCTGTCCCTCCAGCATGTTCTGTTGATTGTGGTAATGAGGTTGAGGTGTCTGGAACATGTGGTGTGGAGGGATTGGGATTTCTTTACATGTAGCATTTCTAACAGAGCTGGGTCAGACATGGCTTTGTAAGTCAAGCAGAGATCACCTCTAAGTAGGTGATATGAGACAGAGAATAGTTGGAGTTTTTTGAGTGTGTCCATATAGGACAAGTGTTTAAAGCCTATGATCCTCTGTGTGAGGTAAGTTTGTGGCCTCTCCAGTTGTTGCAGGTGTCTAGTGAGGTACATGCCAAATGGGGCACTGTACTCAATGATTGGCTTAATGAGGGAAGAGTAGAGGCAGACAATGACCTCTTTCTTCCTGGATGCAAAACCCTTAGTAATGATATGTGCCACATAGAAGGACTTTCTGACCACAGTGGCAGTGTGGTGGTCAAAAGAGAGGTTGCTGTCAACCTGTGTTCCCAGATCTCTTGTAATGCCTTCTGTGTTCAGTGGACTACCATTGCTGTGGTAATTCATGGGAACCAATTTTTTTCCCAAAGGAGATAACAGATTTTTTGGTATTGAGCTAAAGGCCATGGTTCTGACACCAGTCGTTGGTCTTAGTGAGGCCATCCTGTAGGATGTCAGCATCACTTGGAGAGTTAATAATAGCTCCCAACTTGCAATTGTCTGCGAAGTTTGTCAGCCAGAGTCACTTTGTGTTGGCCTGGACTTCAGAGAAGTAGATACCAAACAGGAGAGGACCCAGGACCAAACCCTGTGGGACTCCACTCATGACTGGTCGGCAGTCTGGCTTGGAGTCAGCTACTTTCACACTGTGGGTTTTATCTGTGAGTCAGTTTGCAACCCACCTAGTGATATATGGGCTGATGCCTAGCATAGTGAGATTTTCTATGTTTCCTGAGTGGGGAATGGTAGCAAAGGCCCTGGCCAGATCAAGGTAGGCTGTATGAACCACATTGCCTTTATCCACAGCTCTGGTGACTGACTCAAGGAAGCTGACCAGGTTGAGCAGGCATGATCTACCCTTTCTTTACAAAACCAAACTGTGTGATATCCAGAGTTTGGAGATTCCCTATATCTTTGTTTATTAGGCCCATGATGATGCATTCCATAGCTTTGCATATCAGACTTGTCAGGCTAATGGGGCGATAGTTCCCAGGGTCTGTAATCACTCCTCCTTTGTGGAGAGGGATGACTGTAGCAGTACACCATTTGGTGGGGACAAAGCCTGAGATGAGGCTGTGATTGAACAGGGTACACAGATGAGGTGCCAGTTCACTCTGTAGTTCATGTAGAACACAGCCAGGGATATTGTCAGGTCCCATAAAAGCTGTATTCTTGGCCTTGGACAGTGTTGTTTTAACTTGTGCAGCAGTAATACTAGGTGCCTGGCAATCTACTGGTATTATGATTGGTCCTTTGGGGGGGGCTAAAGTTGGCACTGAATCTGTCGGCCAGTATATTGGCAATATCTGTTGGCTTGGTATTGGAGGTACCATTGTGCAGCAGCTCAAAACAAATCTGGGTATTGCCGTGGAGATTCTTTACATAACTATAGAAGGCCTTATAGTTGTCTTTACTGTCTGCTGCAATTCTGTTTTCATAGCTAGGTTTAGAGGATTTGATGAGGGATCTCAACTTTTTGTTGAGGCTAATAAGGGAGTTTTTTCCAGTCTTGGGACTTCACCTTATTCTGCATCAGTTTCCTCCTTCTGTTGTAAAGTTTGTTTATGGCAGGGGACCACCAGATTGACTTCCTTTTTTTGGAAGGAGAGCATCTTGGTTCTATTGGGTATGGCGAGATCCATGCATTTGTGTACATGTTTGTACAGTGCATTGGTATATGATTTGGTGGTCATGCAACTATTCTCCATTTGCATGAGTGCTGTGAAGTTAGCCACCTGTGTTTTTAGGAGCCCAAAGTTAGCTTTGGAGAAGTTTTTCATGGTGGTTACCTTTGCGCGGGGGTGGTGGGGGTGGGATGGATTTGGATTTCCTAGGTGCTTAGTTTGTGGTCAGATCTAACCAGGGAGGAGTTGACTACTGGTGTAGACCAATGGTCACCCATGTTAGTAATTACCAGGTCAAGGATGTTGCTACCTCTAGTGGGGGTAAGAACAAGCTGGTCCAGGTCATTGGAATTTAATGAATTCCAGGAAATGTTGGGCAAGTGTATTGGTACATGAGTAGTTTTTCCAGTTAATGGAGGGGTAGTTGAAGTTGCCCAGTATGAGAGTGTTAGTTTGGACCTTGATATTCTCCAGGGTGCTTAGGAATGTGGAGTGTTAGTCTTGGGACATATAAGAGGCTATGACCTGAATCGCTGTCTTACCCAGTGTAAGCTGCACCTGAAGTATCTCTGATGCATTATGTTGGGCTACCAGTCTGGAGGTGTGTGCATCCTTTATGAATATGGAAACACCACTGCTTTTGGAGCTTCGGTCCATGTTCTGGGGCCGAAAGGTGTGGAATGAGTTATAGCCTGGTAGTGCAGGGGTGCTTACTGCTGCTTTAAATCAGGTCTCTGTTACAGCACAAATGTTGATGTTCTCCATTTTAAGGAGTGCTTCGAGCGAGTGCATTTTGAAATTTAGACTTCTAGTGTTGAGCAGCATGACCCTCAGCTTGCATTTGTTTGTAGCTGTTATGGTGGTAATTTGGTCTTTTGAACACTGCCTAAAAAAGGCATTATAGGGTTGGCAAGAGCCTTGGCTAGTATCTGGAAGCCCAGGGGTGACAGATGCAGGCCATCTCTGGCAAAGCAATGAGGTCTGTCAGTCATGTCATCCCAGGCAGACAGATACTTGATCCCCTTAGAATGACACCAGACACTTAGCCAAATATTGAAATCAATACTTTTCTGCTTGCACTGTGGTATCATTCTGGGTGATGGTAGGATGCTGCTCAGGGCTAGGGTTATACTTGCCTGGGCTACATGATCCGAGTGCTCCTCCGTGTCTCTTTTCATGTAGTCCAGGGAGGTACATCTCAGGTCATTCACACCCACATGTACAATGACAGTTATAGCTGTACCTGTTGTTGAGGGACCTGAGTGCATGCATTATGTGGGAGATCCTAGCACCTGACAGGCAGCTGACTGTTACTTTCTCCTTATTCAACCTAGTGAGTGGGACATCAGTGTACCTCACTATCAAGTCATCTATGACTAGTGTACTGGGCATGCTGTTATGCCTTAGGAGCTTTGGTTGAGTGCCACACTGTTTAGGAGAGTTCTGTGTCTTGTGATTAGTGTTGTGTTGTGGTGGTTGAGTGTGTTTCTGCCGTGGAGGTCTCTGCTATTTGTGCAGATTTTTATTGAAAGCCTCTGCGAAGGTGGATGTATGGTTTGTGTTTTTATGTAAAGACAGTGCTGGTGTGTGTACTGGAGGGCTATGTGTTCCATGTAGTGTGGTGTAAGTGTTGACCTTCTCCTCTTGACCAGCTATTCCCGTCTAGCCTGGAGAGTGCCTGGATTCCAATTTGGATATAGGTTCATAGGTTCATAGGTTCATACTAGGCTATCTGCCCAAGGGCATTTATAAGCCTAGCCCATAGTTATGTGGCTTTCGCCACCCCTTTAGTTTGAAGAAAACTATGCCTATTATTTTGCTGTGCCTCTGTCAAGCAGTGACACTGAAGTAATCCCTGGGGTATATCTGCGATCTCCCATCCATTGGTCAAGATTCCTCTTGAACAAGGCCAGCGAGGTGCTCTGCCTCACATGTACCGGGATTTTGTTCCACAGCATAGGGAGTCTCTGGGTGATGAATCTGTCCCTCCAGCACGTTCTATTAATAACCGTGTCAAGGTTTAGGTCTCCCGCCCTTGTGGTTCTGAGGGATCTAGATTTTTTGAGGTGAAGCATATTCATCAAATCTGGGTTTGACATGGCCTTATATGTCAGGCACATGTCACCTCTGAGCAAGCGGTATGCGACTGAATAGAGCTGGAGTTCTTTCAGTCTGGCAGCATAAGACATATTTTTGAGACCCTTTATCCTTTTGGTGAGGAACTTTTGGGACCTTTCCAGCTGCTGCAGGTGTCGGGTCAGATACATTCCGAATGGGGCATTGTACTCAATCATAGGTCTAATGAGTGATGAGTACAGGGGGACGATGACCTCCCTAGATCTAGATGTGAATCCCTTCATGATCAGGTGGGCAATGTAGAAGGTTTTCCTAACTACTTTGGCAACATGAGTGTCAAACGAAAGGTTACTGTCAACCTGGGTCCCCAGATCCCTGATGACTTCTTCTGTGCTCAGTGGATTGCCACCTATATGGAAGCTAGGGGTAACCTTGTTTTTCCCGAAGGGTATGACTATGCATTTCTTGGTGTTTAACTTTAGGCCATGGCTCTGGCACCAGTTATCCATTTCTGTGAGGCCTTTCTGAAGGATATCTGTGTCAGATGTGTTTTCGACTATGGCCCAGTTTGCAGTCATCTGCAAACTTTGTCAGCCATAACCCTCCTGTGTTTGCTTGTACTTCAGAAAAGTAGATGCCAAACAAGAGTGGTCCCAGGACTGAGCCCTGTGGGACACCACTTGTGACAGGCTTTGAGTCTGACATGGCGCCAGCAACTCTGACCCTGTGGGTTCTGTCACTTAGCCAGTTTGCAACCCATCTTGTGATGTATGGGTTTACATTTAAGCCGATGAGTTTTTCGATGATACCTGAGTGGGGTATTGTGTCGAAGGCCTTTGCCAGGTCGAGGTAGGCTGTATGGACTGCCTTGCCCTCATCAATGGCCTTGGTGACTGTTTCGAAAAAGTCAACCAAGTTTAAGAGGCATGATCTGCCTTTGACAAAGCCAAACTGGGATGGATCCAAAGTCTGCAAGTTCCCTATGTCTTTATTTATGTGTTCCATTATGATCCTCTCCATGGCTTTACAGATAAGGCTTGTCAAGCTAATGGGACGGTAATTTCCAGGGTCGGTGGAGGCACATCCTTATGACGTGGGACCACAGTCGCCGTGCGCCACTCCTTGGGTACGTATCCTGAGGTGAGGCTAAGATTAAACAGCTGTCCTAACTGCGGGTTTAATTCCTCATTGAGTTCGTGGAGCACACAGCCGGGGACACCATCCGGTCCCATGGATGCTGTGATTTTGCCTTGGAGAGAGCAGTTCTCACCTGGGCATTGGAGATGTTTGGGGGGCTACAATCCTCTGGTATAGATATCTCTCCTTTTGGGGGGGGGGGGAATTTGCACTGAACCTGTCAGCCAGTATGTTGGCAATGTGTGTAGGTTCAGTAATCTTCACATCATTTTGAACTAATTCTGAGCATATCTGGGAGTTTCCTCCTAGGTTTCTAACATAGCTAAAGAAGGCCTTATGATTGTCTTTTGAGTCCTTGGCAATTTTTCTCTCATAATTTGCCTTGGATGATTTTCTGAGAGCTCTTAGTTTTTTACTTATAATGATCAAAGGTGTCTTACCTTTCAAGGATTTTGCTCTATCTTGTAGTAGCTTCCTCCTTTTGTTGTAGAGCTTGTTTATGGCTGGGGTCCACCAGACTGGACGCCTGCCTTTGGTACAAAGAGTCTTAGTTTTGTTTGGGATTGCCTGATCCATGCAGTCCTGTAGGTGCTGGTAGAAGGCATTTGTAAGTGATTCAGCGGTTTGAGTAATGTTTACCACTGGCTCAGGGGCCTTAAAGGAGACCACACTAGTTTTTAGAAGTGTGAAGTCGGCTTTTGAGAAGTTTTTCACTGTGGTCTTTTTTATTTCAGGTGGGGCGGGATGAGGACCTCCAGCGAGATTAGTTTATGATCTGATCTCACCAGTGAGGGGTATACTTCCGGTGTTGAACATTGTGATCCCATGTTCGTGATGATGAGATCAAGTATGTTTTCTCCTCTTGTGGGGATGGTGACTAGTTGTTCCATGGCATTTGAGTTTATGAACTCCAGGAACCTTAGGGCTAGAGTGTTTGGGCTTGAATAGTGTTCCCAGTCTATATTAGGGTAGTTGAAATCACCTAGTATGATGGTATTTGGAGATACATTTATCCCCTCCAGTGTTTTCAGGAAGGCCATGTGAGGTTCCTGAGTTTGAGAGGGTGGTCTGTAACATGCTACAAATTGCAGAGCAGTCTTGCCTATGGTTAATTGCACCTGGATGGTCTCCGATGTATCGTGCGTTGCCACCAACCTTGAGGTGTGTGTGTCCTTTATGAATATGGACACCCCCCCTCCTTTCTTGGTGTTGTCTGGATTTTGGGGCCGGAACACATGATATGAGGTGAAACCTGATAGTGCTGGGGTGCTCTCAGGAGCCTTGAACCAGGTTTCTGTCACAGCACAGACATCGATGTTCTCCATACTGAGAAGGGCCTCGAGTGCGTGCATCTTGAGATTGAGACTTCTGGCATTGAGCAGCATTACCCTTAGTGTTTTTCCTTTTTTGTGTTCTAGGGTGGTAGGTTTAGAATTTGAGCTTTGCCTAAAAAAGGCACTATGGGGGTGGCAAGAGCCTTTGCCAATATCCGGAAACCCAGGGGTGACAGGTGCAAGCCGTCCCTTGCGAAGCAGCGTGGCTTGTCCAGCATGTCATCCCAGGCAGACAGACATTGGATCCCCTTTGAATGACACCAAAATTTAAGCCAATTATTAAAGCTGATCATCTTATCACTGTATTGTGGCATCATTCTAGGTGAAGGTAGGATACTGCTCAAGGTCAGGGTCATACCTGCCTGGGCTACATAATCAGAGAGCTCCTCAATGTCTCTTTTCATGTAGACCAAGGAGGTACATCTCAAGTCGTTGACACCAGCATGGACAATGACTGAGTCGTACTTGTACTTGCTGTTGAGAGACCTGAGTGCTTGCGTTATGTGGCGGATTCTAGCACCCGACAGGCAGCTTACTGTGACCTTCTCCTTACTCAGTCTGGTGAGCGGGACGTCAGTGTACCTGACTATGGAGTCACCAATGATGAGTGTGTCTGGCATTGTGTTTGGCCTTAAGGGCTGTGACTGTTTGACACTCTGACTGTGTGGTCTATGTGATGCATGTGTTGGGTCCTGAGGTGGTAGTTGTTTGGGTGTCTGCTCTGGAGGCCTCTGCTGTTTTGGTAGATTTTTGGTCAGAGCCTCCGAGTATGTCTTTGTGTGATTATGTGTATGATTTGAAGTTGTGATGGTACTATGTGTGACTGGGTATGTAGTGTGTGTGGTTACCTTCTCCTCCTGTCTGGTCTTGCCAGTCCTATGTTGAGAGAGCTCAGCCTCCAGTTTGGCCGTATAGTTGCATCTCTCGCATGTATTTGTGTTTTGTGGGAGAAGGAGAGGATTGTTCTGTGTACATGAGGCAATTGTAACATTGCCTCAATATTCCCAGGTTCACCAGTTGAGCAGGAGAGGACACTAGCAACTGATCCCTCGACATGCTAGAAGTAATAGATAAAAAACTTACAAAAGACTCCGGGGGATGTGGGTTCTAGGCTGGTGGGGTACTATCTATAATAATAGTGCTTTAACAAGGTGCAAGTACTGTAGGAGCAAGTGCTAGGCTTTACAGATAGAGAATAGTCTACTTGGGAATCAAGTAGAGATGAAGCTTTTAGTTATAGGATACGCTGGTTAGATCAGCAGTACAGTTCGAGGAAGGTAGATTTAAGGGAAAATTTGAAGAGTGGAATTTAGGTAGCCCAAATAGTTTAACCTTGTTAAACCGCCGCTGCTCTTGTGTGCAACAGTGGCAACTCCGTGCTAAATCGCGCTAATTCGCGCTAACGCGTGCTTTATAGCAGGGGGCTGGAAAAAACAGGAAATGACCCAAAATGGCCAATGAATTACTAGTTGCTGTCTCTAACCACTCCCTTGAGGACAAACAAGCAGCTCAGTACTCCCCACTCCCACTGGTGAGTTAAGAAACTACCTCTGGCCACACAGAAAATGGAGGAACACAGGAACCAAATACAAAGCCCAGGGATCAGCAAAATCTGATCACTGGAACAACTAGCTAGGAAAGTTTAGGAAAGGAGAAGTATTTTTTTTTTTTTTTTTTTAGTTTTTTTGCAAACAGACAGAAAAAATACAGTAAATGCTTTGGTATTCGACTAAATTGCTATCAAAGGCTGGTACACTTGAGTGTATTAGCCTGTTTGTTACTTTTACGCAAAACTTTAGCCAACAAGTGCAATCAACAATTTAAGCACAGAAAAACAGGAAAATCAGGTAATAATACAGTAATATAGGCACAAACAGTAGTCGAAAAGCTCAAAAGATCAAAAAATGCAAAATAAAATGTTTAAAAAATACTTATAATCAAGAAAGTTGCTTTTTCTGCTCTCTGCTGGCTTAGGAACTCTGCAGGGGACCACGAGGAACTATGCCAAGTTCTCTAATGCCTGAAAAAGCCCGCCAAAGCGCGCTTTATAGCAGGGGGCTGGAAAAAACAGGAAATGACCCAAAATGGCCAACGAATTGCTAGTTGCTGTCTCTAACCACTCCCTTGAGGACAAACAAGCAGCTCAGTACTCCCCACTCCCACTGGTGAGTAAAGAAACTACCTCTGGCCACACAGAAAATGGAGGAACACAGGAACCAAATACAAAGCCCAGGGATCAGCAAAATCTGATCACTGGAACAACTAGCTAGGAAAGTTTAGGAAAGGAGAAGTATTGTTTGGGTTTTTTTTAGTTTTTTTGCAAACAGACAGAAAAAATACAGTATATGCTTTAGACTCAAACCCAACACCTTGTGTTTGTAAGGCAAACACCTTAACCATTAGGCTACCCTCCCAACTCACAAGTCTGAGTGTTGGGAAGTAAGAGGAGAGGGTTATCAGTGTACATGAAGTAGTTGCTACATTGCCTCAGAATGCCCAAGTTCATCAGTTAATAGGAGAAAGCACAGGGAACTGAACTTTAGACATGCCTGGAGGGGTGGGCATTAAAAATAAATTCTGGAGTTGTTTCCTTGTAGAACATTTAGTGGTGGTAGCACTTTTGTGTGCTACAACAAATGCTACAAGAAGTCTGGAGAAGTGTTAGACTAATAAGCTAGTAAAAGTGCAGGAGAGGAGAGAACTAGCTGACCTAAGGGAAAAATTGAAGAGCAGACTTTTTGGCACTGCTCAGAAGCTTACAACCAGTCCTGGCTACAGCAAATCTGTATCTGGACTAGACTAGTTACAGGAAAGCTGGTAAACAAGTGCAAATGCAGGCTTTTAATCCAGAAAGTTGAAAAAGATTTAAAAAAACTGGCCAAACAGCCAATAAACTACAATGTCTGGGCTAGAAACCACTCCTCTTGTGGTAGATAGGCTACCGAGCGCTTACCACTCCCACTGATAAACTAAAAGGCATCCATCCAACACAGAAAGGCTTGGTGGGCTCAAAAGCTACAGTCCTGGATACAGCAAATATGCATCTGGACTAGATTAATTACAGGAAAGGCAGGCAACACGCTTAGAATTTTTTTTTTTACATAAAATCAGCTAAACTAAAACAGCACTAAAAACAATTCAAGTGCAGTACAAGCTAGCACACTTGAGTGTGTAGCAGCATTAAAGCAAATACAGTTTAAATAAATGCAATTTATTCAGACTGTATTCTGAACTGAATTAAATTATTGTTTTATTCAACAGTCAAAAAGTGCCAAAAATACTTATCAGCTGAAAAGCACACTCAGTTAGAACACAAGGAGATTCTATTTTATTTTTTTTTTTTTAGTAAAGTGGAAAAGGAGAAAAGAGGAACAGAAGACAATTGGTTAAGAACCTAAGTGGCTTGGCCTTCTCAAATGTTCTCTCTGTATTAGGCAGAATGAACTAATGACACTAGACTTGGAGGAGTGTCCCAGATCAAATTTACAGTAGGGGCGGGCAACTGCAAAGCCAGCAAGTATAAGAACAAGACACCAATAGGGAGGGGGGTGGTAAACTATTACACCTACTAGCTACAGTAGTTATACAGTATAAACACTGCAGAAATGTTTAACACAGTAGAAAAGACCACTAAATCAAAGTTTTAAACAGATAAAGAAGCAAGAAGACTCTAGGGCATGCTTTTAACTACAAACAAATCAGTTATATGATACACTCCTTGGCAGGAAATCAGAACAAACAAACAGATGTTTAACAAATGGAGAAGATTTCCAGTTAATACCTTACACACAGTGCTCTGTGTTCTCTATCGGCAGAAAATGGCTGCCAGAAACACAAAAAACTCAACAAACAAAACAACCACCTCTATCCAGACTATGCTACCTGACAATGAAAAATACAGTTAAAACAGTATAAAATAATACACAAATGTAGCGAAACAGTAAAAAAGGCTTTATAATGGTGCAAAATCTAGTAGGTTAGCTGTTTAGCACAATTATAAGTGTTAAAAAGTGCAATTCAATGAAATAAATGTAAGAAATAATGTATTCTGCTCTTGGAGTCTTAGGGAATTTCTGCTTTGCCCCAGTGATGAATCACCACTCTACAGCCTGACAAAAGCTCATTATTTTACTTAAAAAAAACTTTATTCCCTTTGTGGAGTGCTACAGTGGTCAGGATCTACATTAACAAAAAAAAAAGAAATATTTTAAACAGTAGCAAACTGTTTGCAACAAAAATAGCAAGCTGTTACTACGGCTTATATCCACCATATAGTGCTACAGCACTCAGCTTTTATTAAAAAAAGCAACATCTTTTCCCTTTTAATCTGTAAAAAAAAACTGTTTGCTACAATGTAGCAAGCATTTTGCTACAAATTGTAAGCTGCCTGAAGCACTAAAGTACTCATGATTTACCTTATTAAAAAAAAAAAGAAAATAGATGTTTTAAATTGTAGCAAACTGCTTTCTATAAATGTAGCAAGCAGTGCATACAGTTTAGATCACACACAAGCACTGCAGCTCTCTTTTTTGACCAGGAATGCAATACCAACTTTTAGAATACATTGTGTGTTTACTGAGGTTGAGGAACAGAAAGAACAAAATTTTGATAAATTTATTAGCACAGAAGAATCATTTCAAAGTACAAGTAAAACTTTTTCAGAAGTGGCCAGAGGTAAAATGAGGCAATACGAAGGTACTGTAAATGATTTTCTTTATATAAAAAAGGAACACTGTGAGACTAAGAACTAAAATGTTGCTGCTGTAAAATGGTACTTTCTTTGGGAAAATTAGGGTTTTATGTTAGAAATGTAAGGTGTGTTATTCATTTAGGAAGAGAGGCCTTCTTTGACATTACATTTGAAACTGAATTTTTGATGCATAAGTTTCTAAATGAATGTGAAAAGAAAAAAGACATCTATGGAGCAATTATATTTTTGTTGGTCAAACACTGAATTTAAAAAAGCATGTGTTTGTACAAGTCAGAACTGATGTCATAGAACAGGAAGAATTAAATAAATGCTTACTTCACTACTGTAACCAAAATAGAAAATATTAAGAAATAGACAGATGAGAGGCATATATGGTATGGTGGTTGGGAAATGGATGCTGTGCTAATTGTAAGGCAGAATGTTTTGCAATATTTAGCTGTTGTGATATTTGTGGAAAGTTTTAGGGGTACATTAAAGTACCAAGACCAAATGAAAATCTATTATTTTGTGGGAATATGGAACAGTTAATTCAGGACCGTAAAAGGTTAAGTGCAATCACTGTGGAGAGACAGGTCATACAATGAATAAATGTAAAAAGAAATGTAGGCTGTGTGTGGAGTAGGGCCATTTTTGTTTGACTATCCACAAAAAGAAAGGGCAACAGTATAAGTGGAAATGTAGGAGTTTTCAAAAAAAGCAAATGACATAATTATATGAGAAATAAGGGCGGATGAGGAGGAGGATGTGAACGAAGAAGGTGATACTAATTCTGTTTAAGAAAGTGATATACATACAGGCTTACACAGAGTTAAAATTGAGAGATGTAACATGCTTGGGCAACTGTTAAGTGAACAATCATATCAGGAAGAAGGGGAGCAGTGGAACTGGTTAGACCAGAAAAGAAAACTACCGTAGGACAAAAGGTAAGAATAAGGAAATGAAAGTTTAGAAATATTCATCAAGACGTTAAAAAAAGGAAAGGAATAATGTTAGAATGTTGGAATAATGTGCAGCTTTAAGTGTTCATATTATCTGTTTACAAGTCACAAGGTTTATACCTCTCAAAGACAGAATGCAAGCTGAAAAAAATATGGGGACACAAAATTATATGGAATTTAGGAAATGAACCCAGTTCAGGACTGACATTTTTGTTTAATAAGAGTAAAAAAAAATAGACATTCATATTGTTTAAGTTGGAAGAATAACTGTGGTAGATATCAAATGGGAAATCAATGTATTCAGACTAATGGGGGTATATGCATGTACTGATATAAAAGAAAGGGGAGAGTTATTTGAAAAAGTAATACCTTACATTATAGTTAACATGAGCATTATTATAATGGGATATCTTAACTGTGATTTCAGAAATAAAAATAAAAAAGTGAATCATGATGTTAAATGTTTGCAGGGAGCAATGAAGTGGGGTGGCTTAAGACTATGGAATGCAAGACATTTTACATATGCAAGAGGATTCCTGAAAATGGAGATACACTATTTTTTGATGACTGAGCATCTCACTGAAAAAGAGAGTGATGTTATGGTCACAGGGTTTTCAGATAATTTGTGTATTTGGATTGAAGTGAGGGGGAAATGGTGACATCATAAAAGAAGGAAAAGGTATACAAAGGCAATCAAGAAAGGTGTTGCAGACAGTTTAAATGAATCAGGAAAGGAACAGTATGCAATGAGAGCCTTTTGTAAGTCCTGGACAGAGTGGTGAGTTAAATTTAAGTACGGAAATATATCTGTGGGTAGAATTGCAGGTAAGGAAAGAAGAAAAAATCAGGGATCATGATGATTGGGAAATCAGGGACAGTATGTTGAATTCTTTGGAAGAAAATAATAGTGATTTTTCTTCTGTAAAGAAAGGGAGATTTATTAGATGAATAAAGATAAATAAAACTGAGGACTTATTGTATAAGCAAAAATATTTTCTTAGAGGAAAGAAGGGAGACGTGTCTCCATACCTGGCAAAATGTGGAACTATGACAAGTCTGTGATAAAGGAATTGAAAGATGAGAAAGATAAATTAAAGTACAATCAAAAATATATTATGGGTATTATGAAAGATTATGTCATGGAGGTTTATAGAAAAAAAACTGTTGAAAGTAATAATGCAAAGTGTGAAGAGCTTTTCGGTAGAAGCAAGTGACAGTATGCAAAGTAAGATCTCTTTGGATGAATTCGATATTGTGCTTAAGGTATTAAAATAGGGCTCATCACTGGGGAAGAATAATATATATTATGATGCATATAGAAAAATAAATGAGCAACAGAGAACATTTTTGTTGAAATATTGAATAAATGGTTTGAGAACAGGGTGCAGGAAAATTGTCAGTGTGAAGGAGTTATAAGGCTTATATGGAAAAATGAGAAAAAATATATAAAAATAGAGGTCAGTTACACTGAATAATGCAGACTATAAAATATTAATGCAAATATTACAGACAAGGTTTGAGAGGATTATGCATGAAGTAACATTACCTAATATGTATGGACTGAAAGGTAGAAGAAGTCATGAATTATTAACTGTGGCAATGGAAGTAGTAGATGACTTATTGTATGGAGTTAATGGTGGGAGACTTAAGCAAGACATTTGATTATGTGAGCCTTAATTCATTATGGGAAATGTTGATACAAAATTGGCTTAAAAGAAAAATAATGAACTTATCAAGGATGGTATGTAATAATAACAGGATTAAAGTAACATTTAATGGATGGTTTATTGAGTAGGTGTGTGTAAGAGACATGTAAAGACAGGGCTGTCCTATGAATAACTTATTATTTTCTTTAAATTGTCATAAATTGGGTGATTACAGAATTGTATTGAGATTCACAGTTTTAATAATAAGCTTATGATGTTATAGTTATTGAAAGAAAAGGTAGTGGGATAAAAAACATTAATATTATTGAATGGTACTTTAAGGAAAGTGTGATTACAGTTGAATAAAGAGAAAAGTAAGGGTTTAGGGGATATAACTAAAAGTAAAAACGGAGTTACTTTGAATAGTGTTTAGCAAACTGGAAGAAGTAAAGAAACAGTGGGAGACAGTGAGAAAAAATAAAATAATATGCTCTTTCTGGAGAACATTTAGGTTATCATTTAAAAAGAAAACATGCTTGATTAATTCTATTATTTTAGATAGGCTATGTTACATAGGAACAGTATAAATGTGTCCAAGTGAAAAAGAAACAGAAATAATATAGTTGGTGTTTAGTGTCATACAGGGTTCAAGACTGAATCCCAAAAAAGGGGTATTTTATATCTGAAAGAAGGAAAAGGAGGGTTATGATTGATACATCCCATTGTGCACATGGCATCTTTGCACTTGTACTTGGTGTTGAGATGTAAAGAGATAGAAAAAATAGCTCGATTGCAAAACTTTTTGAAGCTAAATGTGAAGCACTTTGGGATAAAGTAAAAAAAAAAAAATGGGGAAAAATGCATTTGTGAATGAAAACGTTAAAGAATTTCAGAAAAAAATGATTATGGAAAATAAATACCTAAGGTGTGCTGCTACCTATGGTAAGGCAGTAGTAGCAGGGCTCATAAAGCTGCTGCACAGGAGTGGGTAGGTAGTTTTATGAGTCCAGAAGACTGACCCACCCCTGACTAGGTCTATATTAGAACATCGAAAACTGCAAATATCGAATGACCTAAAGGCTGAAAATGCTGGGCCTCAAACTCACTATTGTGGGGGGCTGATATATATATATATATATATATATATATATATATATATATATATATATATATATATATATATATATACCAACTCCGAGATTGCACTACAGTGAGGAAATGGCAAATATTCTGATCTTCACTGTATTGCAATCTCACAAAAAGCATAATGAGGTCTGGCATTTTTGGCCTTTAGGCCATTTGACATTTACACTTTTCGTCATAGTAGTAGGAACCCTCCTGACCACCCATCTCTCAGCATGAGGGGGACATTTGGGCAACTGGGATACCCAGACAGAAACAAATGGGCTCTTAAGGTTCTCACCTGATCTTGAGATGCTTGTCTTTCACCCCTCATGGAACAAATGGGCCAGTTAACTGAAGGTAGACTAAGCCATCAGACTAGTCATGCAAAACTTCCATTCCAGTTTCTGATAAGTTGCCTTTCAGTGAGAAAATTCTTGGTGGTTGAAGCTGGAGGATTTTTCTACTGAAAATTATATGTATGCACTTTTGGTGCCATATTTCTTTCAAAAACAAACATATTTCTTCACTTCTACAGATACATGTTTCCACACCATGTAACTTATGGACATTTGTCATATTTTCATTGTATAATACTGACACTGGAAATGAGCATGTAGCATCTAGGAGAAGTTTACTCAGTATGTGTATTGTGTGATTTGTATCACGGTATTATCATATTTAATCTTATATACCTTATATGTTGTAGCTACCATGAAGGAATGAAGAGCAATGACAGCATGCATTGACTATTGCAATATCACTTGCGTGAGGCTACCTTGGAGGAATGATGAGCAGTGGCTGTGTGCCTTGACTTGCCATATCACTTGCTTAGCTTGCTTGTAGCTACTTTAGAGACCTGAAGACTAGTGGCATTGTGCCTTAACTGTTGCCTTATTACTCGGTTAGCTTGCTTGAACCTGCATAACTGTCTTGGTATTGCCTGAGAAAGTTTTCAGCACTCCTGACCAAACTTAAATCTACCTACAACAAGGTAGCTAGATTTTCTGCCCGACAAACCTACAAATCCCATCACTGTCTCTCTCTAAAACACCCAAACTGGCTTGAATTACCCCATCAGCTTCGTCTTTCTCAGCTCCATTCTATCCTATACCAGCCTTCCTACTGCCCAGTTCTATCCCCTCTCATCTCCCATTATTCTCCCTCCAGACCTCTCTGAAGCTCTAACCAAGACCTACTACAAATCTACAAACTCAAGTCCAAATTTGGATGCAACATGTACAGCTATCACCCCACTATTGCCTAGAATAGGCTCCCACTAGAAATCAGGACCCTTACACATCCTAAACAATTTAAGACAGCTACCAAAGAGCACTTTAAAAGTCACTGGTCCTGCCACTGCACACTCCCTCCTTAAACATCCCCTACTTCTCATACCTTAATCTGCTTTCTGCCATTAACTCACTCTTCTCACTAGCTCTCTTTAATCTTCCTTGACTATTCTTTCTACTGTCTTCTAAAATCTATTAAGCAAATTGCCTCAGAGAAACATTCTGTTGTAATTGTCTTGCCTTCATGCAACTACATCATGATAAAACTGTTTTTTAACCACTTAACCCAAAAACTATACTCATCTTATTGACATATTTCTTTTTATACATCTTGAAATAGTTATGCTATAGGGTTGCCACCTTTCTACTGTGCCATTTCCTGAGAAACAAGCCCCGCCCCATGCACAATCAAGCCACACCCATTCCTTTTAATAGCCACACCCCTTTACTCCGCCCTTCAGCATAAGTCTTTAATATCACATACAGTTACCAATAAGTAGAAAAATGTGCGACGAGTCAAAAAGTAAATAAAAAAACTTTATTTAGCAATACTTCAAAAGGTTCACTACATACAACAGTACATCACACACAAGCATGGGAAAACTAAGCCCAAGTCTCATATCACAGGTAGTACTAAAATGGAAATACAATTAGATATTAAAAACACCAGTTCATTCAAAGCAGTACATTAAGGGTTCACCACACACAATAGTAAAAGAAAAGCAAATGTTTAAAGTATCTTCAGTTTTGCTAGAAATCATTGCTTATACTTGAAGCTGTATTTGGCATTTGATCTAGCAGCCTCAAGTAATGGCTGGTTATTTCTCACAAATGAATAAAATTACGAACAACTCATGTTAAAGTTTAGCTTGACCTGCAACTCGGCCTTCACAAGTGACACAAGCACTCTATTTCTTACATCAGTCCACGATTCCCCATAAGTGAAAAACCCTTTCCACAAAGCTATTGCTGGGGATTGAAAGAGCAAACTGCACCAGTCTGTAAAGTGGCTTGCAGTCTGGAGCTTTACTAAAAAAGTCACCCAGCGATCATTTACAGATGCCTCTGTCATCTGTAACAGGGCTGGCAATGCAGCAGTTAAAGTACAGTAGTCGGAGTAAAGTGCTTCAATGTCCACATCCAATTTGAAGAGGTCTGCAACTGTACGCAGTTCTGGCCAAGTTACAGGATGTTGGAGGCTGAGGACCTGCATAGCTTTAAAGGGACTATTATCATAGTCAAACCACTTCTGTAGGTAACAAAGTGCTTTACTGTAAAATCACAGAAGGTCCTACAGACCTGCTGTGCGACAGCTGGAGTAAAGTGCTGTAAGGCAGATGAAACTTTAGTACCAAAGAACTGGTCATCTAGCCTTCTCTGCAACTCATCTTTTAGACTTTTCATCACGGTGTACAACTCTGGAGCAGAGAGAGTGTTACTTTCAAGTTTTGCTATAGACTTGTGGAATACCTGCAGGATGTAGTGCATGAAGTGTATGTAGCACTCTGCCTCAGACACATCCCCACTGATGCCATCCTCATCGGCCTCCACAAATTTCCAGATAAGGGGTGACAGTCCTCAGGCCCTTGACTAATAAAATAACTTTTAATAGCAGGCCAACATTCTACCAGCCTTGCCACAGCTGGGAACAAAGACAGCCACCTTGTTACAACATGTTGCATTATTTCCTTAAAGTCCTGGTTTAGGAAAGAATAGAAGCCTTTCAACAGTGCCATTTTTTAGCAGATGCTGAAAACTCACTATGTATTTTCAAAACCAGAGTCTCCACATCAAACTTTGCAAGGGCCTTGCTTGCATGCTTGGCACAGTTATGTATTACATGGCATAAACAGTTTGCTGCAATGATGTGAGGCACCTCAGATTTCAAACTTTTAAAAACAGACCTGTGCTTTCCATAATTGACTGAGGCATTGTCTGCAGCATAGCTAGCAATGTTTTGTACTTTGAGTCCTTTATGCACAAGGATGTCCTTTATTCTAGTAAAGATACATTCAGAACTTTCGTTATGATTCTCATAGAAATCAAGGAGTTTCTGTTGTGTGCCATGGGTGTGAGTAAAGTACTGAATAACTAAAGGGAACATTTTTCTGTTCCCTTTATTGGATGCATCTGATCCCACTGAGAAATAGGAATTGCCAAGTTCCTGCAGAAGGAGCTCCTCTGAATGAGGTGCAAGAACATTCATGACAATGCTCTCAGATTTTGTCTTCCCACAGGTGAATTTCAAGCCAAAGTAGAATCAGGGAAGACTGTCGGTGCCAGCTTACCTCCACAATCTATGGATACATATGAGTGACCATGTTTCACTCCATGATAGACTGCTGTCACTTCAGCTGCAGTGACTTTGGAAGCTTCACTGGTTACACTCACGTGGCTGAATAAACTTGGTCATTACGAGGTTCTGCCTCTGGAGCTGAAGACTTTGATGATGTTTGTCGGACTTCTGATGGCTTTTCAATGCCTTTTCCCCATCCCATTTTACAGTGAAAGTTGTTCCACAGGATGTGCACTTTGCCATGGCATCTGCATTTGGAACAGGTCGCACCCATGAGTAGCTTTGCTCCCACACCTTATTATAACTGCAGAAAAACCTCTTAGGAGACGCTTTCAGCCTCTTCTTGATGATCCATTGACCTTTTCCTGAACATGATGACTGTAGGATCCTTGCTCAACACTACAATAAACCAAAACAGCTATTAATAGAAAATCAAAACACTTGTGACCAACACCAGTGCCTGGTGGGGCCTGTGTCAGTCAGTAGCCACTAGCCAGAGTTCACATTCACATGTGAATCTCCAGACTTTCACACCCTAGTAATACCAAGTTGGTATAGGGAAAAAAAAATGAGACTCCTCATGAAAAATTAGTGAAGGTAAAGCAATGAAAGGCAGAAGCAACTCCTGTCTGAGGGACTTGCAGCTGTTACACATGAACCTGGTGTGACAGCAGAATATGCACAGAAGGCATTCTGTGTGTAAAACACATGGGTCAGACACTACAGCAATGCACCAAATTAAGACCCTCTACTTTTATGTAGAACCTAGTGCAAACGTTATCCAGCTGAGTCTGAACACAGCAAGAAAGTTCAGGCATACTGTGGACTGACAAGATACACCCTAGAAAGACACCCTAGGAAGAAACAGGTCAAGGTAAACATCACGGTGATGACAGACTAGAAAGACAGATCTACAGTCCAAGCATCTTATACAAATCATGTAATCATATATTCACTGTAACATCAAATGAGCTAAGCTTTGGTATAGACGGTATACCCTAGAAAACACAGATAAAAGGTAAACAGTTGTAGTTGTGATGACAAATTAGACAAAAAAGCTACATTTAAGCCTCACTATACTACGAAGACTGTACACCCTAGAAAGACACCCTAGGAAGAAACGCAGGTCAAGGTAAACATCACGGTGATGACAGACTAGAAAGACAGATCTACAGTCCAAGCATCTTAAACAAATCATGTAATCATATATTCACTGTAACATCAAATGAGCTAAGCTTTGGTATAGACGGTATACCCTAGAAAACACAGATAAAAGGTAAACAGTTGTAATTGTGATGACAAACTAGACAAAAAAGCTACATTTAAGCCTCACTATACTACGAAGACTGTACACCCTAGAAAGACACCCTAGGAAGAAACGCAGGTCAAGGTAAACATCACGGTGATGACAGACTAGAAAGACAGATCTACAGTCCAAGCATCTTAAACAAATCATGAAGTCATTATACATTCACTGCAACCAAGTCCAAAACCAGATTAGAAACTGTTCTAGTTAATCACCACATGTTGAACATCTAGATAGTGCCAGCACAGCTAGTGAATTAATATAAATTTAATATTTAAAAAATTCACTAGTAGCTGTGCTGGCAATATTTCATTCCCCTTGTCACACTAATCTTTGAAAATCTACCTTAATTCCAAAGAATTAAACCATTAAAAAAAAATCCACTTACCTCCAGAAAAATCAGCAGCAGGGCTACTAAAACAAGCTCTCAGCAGCAGAACAGAACAGGCAGCTAAAGGGCCAGCAAGCAGGGGAACACACCACCACCCAGTCCACAGCACTTCTCCTCCAGCAAGCAAGGCAAGCAGCAGGGCTAAGGCAATCCTTCCAGGCAGCAGGGCTTCCAGGCAGGGCTTCCAGGCAGCAGGCAGGGCTTCCAAGCAGGCAGGGCTTCCAAGCAGGCAGGACTTCCAGGCAGGCAGGGCTTCCAGGCAGGGCTTCCAGGCAGGGCTTCCAGGCAGGGCTTCCAGGCAGGCAGGGCTTCCAGGCAGGGCTTCCAGGCAGCAGGCAATCCACTGAAGACGATGTCCAAGGCTCCAAGCAAGAATTTCAGATCTTAAGAAGAAGCAGCACCCTTTGTACTACAACAGTAAAAGGTAAAAAACGTATACTGAAGCACCGCTTTTATTCTTAAATTTTCGCGGGCTTTGCAAGGCTTTGACTACTGACTAAACGTGTTGATTGGCTGCTTGCTGCACGAGCTTCGTCTGCAGCAAGCAGCCAATCAACGAGAGTCCAAGACGGGTCACGGGAATGTTTTTTTTTTTTTTTTTAATACGCGCTGACGAGCCTGACGTCGCTATTTCCGGACTCCGATTACAAGAACCAGAGAACCGGAGTGCCCTACTGATTTCCGGGCACTCCGGAAAAAAAACGGAGGGGTGGCAACGCTATACTCCTGATTACTGACACTGTATAACATTGTATTGCTACTTAATGCCTTGTAATAATCCTGAAACATTGTTGTTTAATGCTAATTTATAATGAAAATTGTATAATATGTTGGAGTTTTTCTCCCCGGGCCTCCACTGAAAAAGGGCTCTTCAGCTCAGTCGGACAATCCCGGTCAACAAATGTAAAATAAAATAAATAAATAAATAATCAAAATCACAAAATCTCTGAGTATTGTCCTTTCTCATGGGATGTTGAGGAGTGGAGTTGGAGATGGATTGATAATGATCTAGACTTTCTTGTCCTTTGGCAAAACACAAGAGGTAGAAAATTGTTAGGAAAATGTATAACTGCAATGCAATATGTAGGCTTAGTGTATTAAAATGTACAACTGCAATATGCAGGTTTAGTGTATTAAGGGTTAAAAGGAGTTAATACATTTATTCTGCTTATTCTGTGTGAAAATATGCAGCTGCTAGAAGCTCTGAAAAGAGAACAATGTATGCCTGTAAATCCACCATTGTCAGCAGAAAGTGTATTGAGGCCAGGACTGTACCTTGAATGTATCATATCAGAACTAAAGAATGAATTGTGAGAAACTAAGGGAAATGAAAAAAGTCTCCGGCACAATAAAGGATATCCTTCCACAGTTAAAGCAGGCAGACCACTCGATAGGTGCAAAATACTTTAATCCAAAATGTCACAAAAACCAAAGTCCATAAACCAAAATCTGGGTCGATTAAGCGCTTTCGTCTCCTACAACGGAGACTTCATCAGCTGATGAAGTCTCCGTTGTAGGAGACGAAAGCGCTTAATCGACCCAGATTTTGGTTTATGGACTTTGGTTTTTGTGACATTTTGGATTAAAGTATTTTGCACCTATCGAGTGGTCTGCCTGCTTTAACTGTGGAAGGATATCCTTTATTGTGCCGGAGACTTTTTTCGTTTACATCTGTTGGTGTATTGCTTTTAGAAAATAAGGGAAGCTGAAACAAACTCAAGGCCAGGATGTTTTTCTCAAAAAACATGTTTTTGCAAGATAGCAATTATTTGACCATGTCAGCAGCAAATCTAATAATAGCATCTTTCTGTGAACTTGTAGAAAACTGTATAAAAACTGTAGGCTGAACTATGGAAAATCAGACAAACCTTGTACCTACATGCTTTGTCTCCTTGCTGCAAGTAATAAAGGGTACCTTGCTTGACCTAACGTGCATTGATCTTTATTTTTTCCTTTACAAAAATATTATGTATTTTTTTAGAAAATGGAGTAATGTAGTCAGTGCCATGTCACTTGAGTGACATTATATGAATGTTTCTCCCAATAAAAAAATTGAAGAAAAATGTCTAAATGTGACTTAGAAATGTGCTTATAACTTGTAGAGATCTCTAGAATGGGCTATTAACCGAGTGTTAGGTCTGTATCAGGGAATAATACACTTTAAACTAAAATCAGTATAGGGGAAAAGGGTGGATATTGCCTGAAGACCAAGCACTGAACCCCAGAGGGCATGTAAGCATGCTAAACTTTACGTAACAACACATTTCAAAGTGCTGAGTGATTATTTTGTGCATAATAATATAGTTCTTTTATGAGGTCTGTATTTATAGGTATGAGCCCACATTTGGCATACGTAGTAAAGGTGTAATTTGTGTCTGCATCTGAGATATATGATATGCTTGACTGTAACTGTGTTTCAGTGGCTGTCTTTGATGCTGGATACCTTAATGCAGTACAGGGGCTTGTCACAATGCAACACCACTGCAGATAAAAGCCAGTCTGTGTCCACCATTCACTATTTAGGAGGAGTGTCATTTATAAATAAAAGAACATGTATATACCATACCAGAGTAATCTCTGATGGTACACCAGTGTAATGTAGGATGTATGTGTATACAGTGTATATACATATATATATATATATATATATATATATATATATATATATATGTGTGTGTGTGTGTGTGTGTGTGTGTGTGTGTCTTTACTTCCATTAGGTCACAAATAAAAGATGCGACTGGTCAAATATCCGACTCAAAACATTGGAAACTGCACTTTCAACTGCTGAAAACAGCAAAAGTGCTACACAACGAATTCCACAATCCGGAAACGTCGAATGTGTGCGAAACACCCTACATTTCTGGATGTATCCAAACACCATTATGCAGGGGGGCAAGCCCCCCTGCACCCCCCACACCCCCTGCTAATTTACTATACTAACTCTGAGATCACACTAAAGTGAAAGAAATGGTACATGTCCCGATCCCACTGTAGTGCAATCTGCACTCGGAATGCTGAATTCACATGAGCGAATGCACACTGCCATTTGCTCATTTGAATTCACACTTGTGTTTTGAAATTTACAAATCTTGCCATTGTACTTTTGCATTTTAGGGCATCATTCAACAGACTCACGACTTTATGGAGGTAAACCGTGTTTGTGTGTTTGTCAAAATATCGAAAATTCAACATAAAAAACAGCAAGTGATTGAACATAACAGGTTGATCACCAGACAATCGAAAACTGCAAAAAAAAAGTATTCATGGGAAGAAAGCTGCCCTGCACCCTCCATGCCCCTTGCTATTTTTTTTCTTTGTGCTTACAGCTTTAATACTGATTTGATCTGATGATGTAAGGATCTAGGAGACTAAGATCACAATTTTACACACATACACACACACACACACACACACACACACACACACACACACACACACACACACACACACGCACACACACGCACACACACACACACACACACACACACACACACACACACACACACACACACACACACACACACACACACACACACACACACACACACACACACACATAAAGAGAGAAAGAGGGATTTCAGAAAATGTGATATTGTATCAGTTATGGTATGTTTCACAAAACGAAGGTGAGAATATTAGGGGGTCATAGCCTAACATTTCTTCTTTATATACAGTCTGAGCTCTAACTCAGCATCTGTGTCAAAAGTGATACCTAAATTCAGGGTCTATATTATAACACCAAACATTCAAAATTTCGAGTGTTCTAATATCGAACTCTATGAATCGAAAATTTAAAACATCGAACATTCAGAACAGCAAATTTTTTCCTAGGGAAAAATTTGCTGTTCCAAAACGCATACACACAACACAAGCACACCAAACAAACAGCAATCCACACACATACACCTAAACTCTTACACCTAACCCTACACTGAACTATACATACACCACTAACTATCCACTTACCTTAACCCAAACCCTAACCCTAAGGTCCATCACTATAGCACAGTCACCTCACCCACGCCCTAACCCTAACTCACCTACCCTGTCCTAACCCATCCACACAATCACCATGGGATGGGATTATCAAGCATTAACAAGCAGCTTTGCAGACTGCCATCCTTGCCATTTATTCTTGGTGTTGCACAGGTCAGAATTAAGGGGTCTACTTTAGTTCAGCGAATGATCAGATGATCGAACGCTGTTAGGTCGAACACTAAGTGTCGAACCGGTAAAATAGCGAACAGCCGGAGCAGCAAATTTTTTCAGAGGGAAAGAAATCGCTGGGCCGTCCGTCCAGGTTATGCCATTTCCTCCACTGTAGTGCGATCTCAGAGTTGGTATATTTAAGTAGGTGGGGTATAGGTGGCACAGCCCTCCACCTGAACCTGACGCATAACTTTCCACCACAGCTCTGAAAATACAGAAGCAACAGAAATGGACAACCGAATTCTTTCCCTAGGGAAAAATTTGTTTTTCTGTTTCTTCGATATTTTCAGCGTTCGCTGAGAATGGGTCGATATTAGAACACTCGAAATTTTGAACATTTGGTATTCTAATATAGACCCCTAAATTCATCTACTAGAGCCTTCATCACCTGTAGTTTAATTTTAAGGTCACTGCTTCATCAGGATTTTATTGTTTACTGGTAAAAGTATTTCGTCATGACATCATGACTTACCTGTTACATCACCATGTGTGGTATGTAAAGTGATAATCTGTATCTTTGTTATATCAGTGAATGGTTTCATGCTTTAAAGAAAAAACTTTGTAAAATTTCTTTCCCTTTGCCAATGACACTGAGGTTTAACAATGCTCTTTAATCTCAGTGGCATCAACTGAGGGGAAACCATGAGAGGCATCCAAAGATTTTAATGGGCACAAGTTGCACATGAGGAGAGAGGCATCCATTAAAGTCTATGGACAGCCACCATACATGACATTGTGCATTGAAATTCTAAATTTATGTCGGCCATGCTTTTAATAAAACATTTACAAAGCATTTTATTAAGATGGACAGAAAAGCTGCCAGCATGTTCTGTTATAACTGTATTAGTGCCTGTATCTGTTTAGAACAGTATATTGCTTTTAAGAATGAGGGTATAAACCTATTTACTACTATCATGAGTTCATCAGTACTTATGACTACTTTTTGCTTTGTGCTGGCAGTGAATATGGAGGTCGCCTTCATTTTCTTCTGCCATGATGGCACCTATCCCCTAGATGTACAGCACGATCCTCTGGTGAATGCTATGGAAAATGACACTGTATACTGTTTTCATGACTCTGGGTAGTATAATTCTACCATTTTTTTTGTGTTGCATTATGGTAGGGGTCATGCTGTCATGGGCAATTAGCCCAGCAGTTGTACTGTAATAGCTGAATATGTAAGGTATGAGAGCCATAATGTACATCAGGAATATGGCAGTACAAGTACACATGATGGCACAGTGCCACTCATGGAATGAACAGAGACACTTGACTGGGATATGATAGTGTTGGTGGACAATTTCCATTTGCTTGAGGAGCACCTCTTTAGCTAGGGAGTTGTGCAGTACATAGAACTGATATATGAACAAAAGAACCCAGTACCTATGCAACAGCAATGACATACTCTGCCGAGGTGAGCAGCACTGGCATACATGGTCTAGGCTTTAGCTGGTGGTACCTGCAGACTTTCACTTCTCAGGTGATGGTAGCAGTGAGATACACAAAAATGAATAAGTGAGTGATATGGTGCATTAGTGGGAGTTTGCATTTGTGTTTTTTCCATTTGTCACGTTGCCTGGTCTGACTGTGTGATATAGTATTTTGGGTATATACTGACCTGTTATTTGCTATGTAAAGATGCATAAACAGTGAGAGAAACACTTTTTTTACCTTCAGCAGGAGGTACATCTAACAATATTTTTGTTGATCATAGTATTTGTTTCTCAGATGCTTCTACTTTATGGTACTTCAACATAGTAAAGGGAATGGGATTATCAAGCATTAACAAGCAGCTTTGCAGACTGCCACCCTTGCCTTTTATTCTTGGTGTTGCACAGGTCAGAATTAAGGGGTCTACTTTAGTTCAGCGAATGATCAGATGATCGAACGCTGTTAGGTTGAACACTAAGTGTCGAACCGTAAAATAGCGAACAGCCGGAGCAGCAAATTTTTTCCGAGGGAAAGAAATCGCTGGGTCATCCGTCCAGGTAATGCCGTTTCCTCCACTGTAGTGCGATCTCAGAGTTGGTATATTTAAGTAGGTGGGGTATAGGGGGCACAGCCCTCCACCTAGGGGGTATGGGGGTGAAGCTCCCCACTTTATTTATTTGTTTTTTTTTTTTTTTTTTTGGTGGGGGAACAGCGATTTTTTTTTCCCTGAGGGAAAAAAAGTCACTGTTCTGGTTGTTCGCTGTTTTGAGTATTCAAGATTTAGGGGTTGATAGAACAATATTCGCTCATCTGATCATTCGTTGTTATAATATAGACCTGAATTAAGTGCACATGCAGTCACATGTGGCATATTTTGCATATGCCCTGTATATCACAGAGCTTGTGCAAACCCAAGCTTATCATGACCATGACCAACTGAAACAGGCATAATGACAATGATACACCCTTGATGCTGCACATTTTCACATTGTTGTGTTGGGAATACATAGTTGCTGAATAGCACTGAACCTCAAAGGGCATGTGAGCACCCTAAACTTTGTGTAAAAAACACATTCCAAAGTGCTGGGTGACTATTTTGCGCATAATGGTATAGTTGTTTTGTGAGGTCTGTATTTGAAGTTATGAGTCTGCATTTGGCATACTTAGTAAAGGTGTAATTTGTGTCTGCATCTGAGATATATGATATGCTTTACTGCAACTGTGTTTCAGTGGCTGTCTTTGATGCTGGATGTGAAATACATGAGCCAGGCAGTAACAGTGGAAACCACATTAGGAAAGGAATTGATGTAGACAGTCCCCTGTCACCACAGACTTTTCCCCAGACAAGTTGTTAGGTATGAAAGGCTGCTAAACATAAAGGTTTGTGCTATGCTGTCTGACAACCAACCCTGTGAAGTGATAGCTGATTTCATGGCTAATATGTCTGCTGATATTAGCATAGTTATGCCATCAACAGTGGCACAGATTGTAAGGAGAGTCATGAGAAGGCACTGGAAGGTCTTGTTTCAGAACTTGCCACACTGCTGTCACTGGATCTAAGTGGAGTTTGCAACAAAACCATTTTCTTCACTGCCATTATGAGGACGAAGGTTCTAGCATTACAGTTGTAGAAACCTAAACAGCCACCAGACTCAAAGGACTGTTATTCAAAGAGATCTGGCTTGTTGATGAAGCATTCTGTCTAAAGGTAGACTGTGCAGTTATAGTCTGTATATTCTGTGGTGGGCATCTGTGTGAGTCAGAGCAGTATGCCTCGTGTGTTTACATTAATAGCATCAAAGTCTTACAAAACATGTAACATCACTTGGAATCTAATCTTTGAAATGCTTGATGACTGTGGCAGTATCCCTGACCATAAGTTTTTCATGAATTACTTTAAGGCAAAAGCAATGAAAAATATTCACTGCAACACCATGCTGGTCTTCTTCCTGATCATCACCATCCGCCAGCACCAGATTCTGGTTCAAGTCTAAGGTACTCCTGATCCTGCTAGTCAGTTTTGTGCTATTTTCATTCTTACAAGCATTTTCCTTTGGAATACTGCAAAATGTTTCACTGGCAAGATTTTTCTATGAGCTTTCCTCCTTTCCTCCTTAGCCTGTTCTGCACAAAACAAGAATGTCTTTGATCCTCCAGGAAGAAATATTCTGAAGCCAGTTGGATACAGCATCTTGAATCTCACCTGTTTCATAATATTTTCTGATTGCTGGGATAACATTGTTTGTCTTCTGCCAGGTGTACAGTGAATATTCATTTTTCACAGACACTCTACTGCCTCTAGTTTTTAATAATTTTATCATCTGCCACAGTGGTGCAGTGGTTAGCCTTGCCACCTCACAGTAAGCTGTTCTTCCGGTTCGATCCTTGGCTGGGGTGCCTTCTGTGCGGAGTCTGCATGTCCTCCATGTGGCCATGTGGGTTTCCTCTGGGTGCTTCGGTTTCCTCCCACATCCCAAAGACATGCTGGAGGTAGATTGGATACTTTAAATTGGCCCTAGGCGTGAGTACGTGCGTGTGTATGCCTTCTGTGGAAGGTTGGGTGCCGGGCTGGCAACTCAACACTGAAAAACTCCACTGCCAATCATGAGCAGACAGGTGATCCGCTGTGATGACCCCTAACTGGGAAAAGCCAAAAAAAGAAGAAGATCATCTGGCACAGTTTGTCAGGATCAATTTATTTTACTAGTATAACTGCATCTTTACTAATATAGGTCTTGACTGCTTTCTCATGGCCAGGTTTGGAGCATAAGCTTGATGTGCCCTTTCAAATAGCAAGTCCTGCTGTAGAAAACCGGTCCAGTTGCTTATTTGTACATTCATAAAATTAATACAGTCTGCTCCTTCCAATTTTTCTGGTTCAACAGAAAATCTCAGGTTTTCTCTGTCTAGGTCTACTGAATCGTGAAACAGCTCTTCTTGAGAAGTCTCATACTCATCCGGCTTTTTCTGCATTTTAGCCTCTGATTTTTGCAGTTTTATCAGTACATCTGAATAGTTAGTTAAAGCTTCTTCTTTTTATTCCAGTTTTTTATTTGAGTTGATGCACTCCATTGCTTAATTCATTTTAATTACTTCTCATTACATTAGATTTATTTTTTCTGTAATTACCGAAAGCCATCTCTTTTACCAAAGCTGAAGCTTGATTTGAGTTTTGTTGAAGAGCTGCAGGATTCTTCCCATCCAGTGCTTTCTCTTCACATTTTCTGGTTCATTTTCTTTCATATTCCTTAATTGTCTTCTTTTCTGGCACCCAGGGAGTGTACTTAGTAACCAGAAACTGAATTTTACTCATGCTGACAAGATGGCCAGCTCTTATTTCTCAGTTTCTTTTTTCAGACTGGGAGAGCTGAAGTTAAGCTATTGGTCAGTGTGCAGCCATCTTGGAAGTCACTTTTGATTGATTATTGATATGATTTATTGGTGGCTGACAGTATCTATCAAAGAGCAACATGACCATTGTATTTCTGTGGTTTTCTCACTGTCAGAGGTAACACAATCCTCTGGAGCAGTATATTTGTGTTCTGTACAAGAGTACCTTATTACAAGTTCCTGACATTTTTTTAGTATAAATTGTGTTTGGGGAAATTACATATGGCCTCTTATATACAGCTAGCAAAGCCAGTGTTTCAGTGGGCTTATGTTGTCAGAGTCCAGCCCTATGCTTTGTTTTCACTGGGAAAATATCTGACTTTGGCAAAGAAGGTGGGGATCAGGTGATGTATGAAAGCAAATGCAGTTTCAAAATCACTTCTGATTGATTTTGATATGGTTTGTTGGGGGACAGATATTGTTAAAGAGCTATAGGACTATTATATCACAGTCAGAGATTATGTATCCTCTTAAAAGTGGCACAGTCCATTGGAGCAGCAGGTATATGTTTTGTAATTAAGTACCTTTTTATAAGTCTAATATATTTATTTTTTATTGTGAGCTGTCTTCAGGGATCTGACATATGGCTTTTTATATTCAACTAGTAAAGCTAGAGTTTTAAAGGGCTTTTGTTGTCACAGTCTGGTACTAGGTTTTGTTTCTGAACTCTGCAAAAAAGGTTGAGTAAAACTACCATGTAAAATATATGTGTACTAAGTTAACCCTATCTCAGAAGTATAAACAATATATATTTCTAGAAAAAGTTTGTTATAGTTGTAACATGCTGTGGCTACAAAGCCATACTTTTTTTTGCAATTAAAAATCCATAGTCAAATTCAGTGACATGCTGTAGTGAATGCTCTGTGATTGGAATTGCTATCCTGAGTTTATTTTGAATCCAAATGTTATGTTATTACCTAAAATTTTGTAATAATGTCAGAGGCAGACACAGATATAGTATTTGGCTTGTCATTTTGCATTGTTCCCAGTTTTCCTTGTGGGTGCTTTGGTGAACTTCTGCTCAAGACACTAAGTAAAATAATGTCCCAATATACTTCTTTAGTCAGTTGTCAATATATGTGAAGCAAAATTCCTCTATATTTTAGCAGAACAAATTCATATTTAGTTGTAGTATGCTGTTGCTACAATGCCATGTTTTCATAATGCTAAAATAATGAAGTGAAATATAGAAGTGTGCTGCACTACAAAGCTTGAGGCTAGAATTGCAGTCTTGGTTGTATTTCATAACCTAACATTCTGCTGTTGTTACATGAAAGTTGCATAATGAAATGTGAAAGGAAGACAGAAATGTAACCTTTCAATGAGAGGTTTTAGTGGCTTTATTTCATGAGACTTTAGTGTCATAGTATATCACTTTGTGTTATACTCTGTTTTCATTATGAGCGTTATAGTGAACTTTTGCTCAGTTCTCCAAGTACAATAATGTCCTAAAATACTTCTTTACTTGAGGTGCTAGTATATCACTTGCTGTCACTAGATGTGTACCCCCTCCCCAAGTTTAGACAAATTTGTAGTAAACTTCAGTATAAGAAGATGAAGTTGTACATGTGTCTTTATAGGGAGAACCTCCATCTCAATGCAAACTCATGATATAGTAGTATTCTTAAGAAATTCCTTTAAAACTTTGTGTGATTACACAGAAGTGGTCCTTTATTGGTAGGTACCTCAAGTAGCATCATGTAGTCATTTGGATGCTCCGGGTTTGCTATTTGTTCACAAAAGTATGCAGTTTGTATTTTTTTTTTAACTTGAAAAACAGTATCTATCTCAGTCATTTCATTTCTATGTTTCTGTGAAGTAATACCCAAAAACAATACTATTTCTAAGTAAATAAACATTTCTGTCATTTTTATGTTACATCAAATTGCAAATATTCTACATGATTTGATAGGCATGTACATATTTCAGATTCTCTTGTCTGCTTCTCTAACAGTACTAGATACCAATATATAAATCTTGTTAGAGGAAAGTATCAGGACCATATCTGAATCAATCATAGTTATAAAGACTTCCTTATATTCTGTGACTGATACAATGGTTGTCCAGTAACAACCATGTGATTAGAGCTTCTGTATTTCTTCCCATATCTATTGGAAATTAACATTTTAAGCCTGAAACTTAATAATTTAAAAAACAACATTGTTTAATTGGATACCTCTGACACAGAAAAGCAATTTGTATTTGTACTATTTTCCTAAAAATGTGTCAGTACCTGTAAAAAAAGAGATATGTACCTTTAATTGTGTGCTTCCGTCACTAAATGTGACTTGTATTTATGTTGCTCTTCAAAAAATACTTTAGTATTTTGGAAAATGGGCATGTCTTGATTCAGTAATTAATCAAAATTAGATTTTTTTGTTAGCCAATTTGTGTAATTCTGATGTCAGAGTTCTTGTACTTCTTGTCACATGCTGCACTAAGTGTTGATTTTAACAATCACATATCTTCTCAGTCCTTCTTGAAACAGGGTTAACATATGATTTGTATGCATTCTTTAACATAACTAGAAATTTGCCAACTTCTTTCATGATTCATAACTTATTGGTAAGTATCATGCCCACTTCTCTGTGGTGTACCAGTATGTAATATCTTCATTCATGCCAGATCTACATTGTAAAAGATACCATAATGCCTTAGTAGAGTAATGATTCCTCTACGGCAGCAGTTTTAGTATTCCAACTTGAATTTAATAATATCCTCTTCACCCGTTTGCCCTAGTCTATATTGCCATTTTTTTAATGTTAGACAGGTTATCAAATTATAGTAAGGGCCAAGAAGACAGAATAAGGACACTGATTTTAGTGCCCCCAACAAGTGTCATTCATGAAGCAAGACACAGCTGCCTCCATCACGCAAGGATGGACAAGCAGTCACTGACCACTCATCCCTTCTCCCTTCTACAGGCTCCTGAAATGCTATTCAAATGTGGGTTGGAGTTTTATCATACTATGTCATGCACACACACCACAAAAAATGTTTGGGGTATTTATCAGTGGTGGCTGGTGAGTTCAAATCAAAGGGGGGCTGCAGGAGACAGCTGAATGGGTGGGGGTCAATGGGAAGGGGTGTGGTTAACCACAAAGGGGAGGAGCTATGTGCAAAACCACAAAACCTGGAACTTTAATTAAATATGCTGCCCTGGGTGCCAAACCGTCATTATGAGAGTGCAATCAAGACAATGTGAAGTGTAGAAGAATATTTCAATGCATTAGCTGCATGACAGCTTACTTAATATCTAGATGGAAACAAAAAGGCTGTGAGGCATGAAACAATAAATTACTTTTTAAATACATCACTGGAATGCCAGTCAAAATCAAGTACAAGAAAAACAAGCAGCACTCAACTCAAACCACTTCTCCTTGTACTCCATTTCCAATTATAATTTATATTCAGCTTTATTAAAGTACCAGGTAACATGCTGAAAGTAGCAATCTCTGTGATACCCCCACTTGTAAAAATGTTTCTTATCCAAAAAAGACCTGCTGCCTGACAACAACTATCTACTTGTTTCATGGGGAAAACATGATCAAAGTAAAAAATGAAAAGCAAACAAGAAACAAGCTCAAGATACGTTGTTTAAAGGATTACTGTACAGGTAATGGACCACACATGATAGACTGGCATTCTGTTTGGTTTACAGGTAAAGCCTGCAAAGATGACTGCAAGTCTCCAACAAATGTAATGAACTTCTTGAAATAATAATGTAATCCTGTCCTTTATTACAAATACTGTCATATGCATTTCAATACCCAAGGCTTATATATTATCTAGTTATTCAAGTATTCTCTGCATGGCAACAGAAAGGCTTTCACTGTTGGCAATTCTTTAACCGTATGCTTATTAAACTTACTTGCATCTTACAATCTCAGACAAGCTTACCTGATGGTCATTAAAGCATTGCTACTTAAACACAGAGCAACAGGCACTTTCTGAGTAATAATAAGCATAAATCAACAGTATAAAAATATGACAAACCCGAACATTCTGCAAAATCAAGGGCAGAATAAAAGTAGTACTTGTGTCTACCTTAGATGGGGGGAATACTCTGCACATTTACACTGCATAACTGCTCCTTGCCTTGCTTGGACACATCCAGAGTCACACTACATGAGGCAGTGGGGTGCAACAAGTATGTCACAATTTGAAATGTCTCTGGCTGACTGTGATGGCCATGACACATTTGTCATACCTCTCAACCTCAGAGCAAGAAATCTGGACAAAAACATACATAGAAGTGGGACAAGGCCCAACAATAAAGACAATTTTAAATATTGCTCTTATAAACTTAGAAAGGTAATAGAGTAGTAGGTCTTGCATTAGTATGAATTTCTGAAGGGTATGAAATCTGAAACACAAAGGTCTGTCATTATTGTCTAACTTCAGTCTTTAATGATTTGCTAAAAATTTGCCAAAAAAACACAATTTTATGAAAAATGGACCAAAATGTGATGCAAAAGTATAAAATAGCCACACAATACAGCTGGGAACCTGTCAAAGAAGGGACACCTTTTTAATATTAGTACTGCTAACATGAGCAGCTGACAAAATAAAAGAATCTGCATGCATTTCTGAAATAAAAGTAATCTATAACTCTGATTATTACAGTTATTTCTTAATTGTAAATCCTCCACGTTTTCTTCCAAAATTGCTATTTTGCAGTGGGATTATTAGGGGAAGAGCAACATTTTGAGCCAAAATCGGGGACAGTTCAGAGGTTTGGATATGTCTAATTCTTTAAAGCAATTTATTTACACATACCTCTCAACCTGCTAATGCAGGAAATCTGGACAAGGCCAAATATACTTATAAACAGTACAAGAAATGTTGTATAAACTGAGACAGTTGATAGAATAACAGGTCTTGCTTTAGCATGCATTTTTCTGAAGGTTTTGAAGTCTAAAACTCAGTGTCTGTCATTATTTAGTGACTTAATTCCTAAATTATTTGCCAGAAAAACACACATTTAATGAGGAACAAACCAAAAATAAGAAGCAAAAATCTATTCATTCTGTGAACATCTGAACAGTTGAGAGGTATAGTTCAGCCGGGGCTGTCTTTTAGTTTGTCGCCCTTCCCCCTCACAAAATCGTGGTCGAATGGAGCCTCCCCCCTTCAGCTATTCCAATGAACCATTACTTGGCTATTTCATCCCATTTATCATAAACACTAATGTGAATACTGCTTTACTTCTACAATGATTTGGACTTCATTTGAAAGTTTTATTTTGCATTTTACACTAAGATATCTGCTAAACAAAGCAATGCAATCTCACAATGAAAACAGACTTAGCATTAAAACTTCTCTGCCCTTGAAACTCACATTCATTGAAACAGCATTGAAACCCACATTCAAAGAAAATACATTTTGCCAGTGACAGATAATGATTAACTTTGGTCTGTTTTCAAATCATAGGCCCCTTGCACATGAAACATACACGTGGTCTTTGATACACCTTTCTGATTTTATTAAATTATATTCCTTGTACAATATAGTACAGCTGTAGAGGGCGTTTTAAATTTATTTTGAACATTTTTCCAGTAAACAATGAAACAAAATGCATGCACCAATAATGACAAAACTGCCCAATTCAAAACATTTTTCCAGTAAACAATGAAAAAAATGCATGCACCAATAACGACAAAACTGCCCAATTCAGAACATTTCTATCATAAAAGTCTACTCAAACTTCTACAGTCCACCAGTATCAGTAAATATGCACAATCTCTGAAAAAGTAAAAGTCATCTAAATAATTCCACATTAAAGAAATCTATAACTAATGAAGAGGTTGCTGCTAGCAAACAACTTTATATGTCATTGTTTCATCTACAAATAGAGTGTCTGTTACCCTTGAGGAATAAATTGCCTATGTTTCATTAAAAAATGATAAGCCTGACAACAACAATCTACTTGTTTCATGGGGAAAACATGATCAAAGTATCAGTAAATATGCACAATCTCTGAAGAAGTAAAAGTCATCTAATAATTGCAATAGGGAATGGATGGCAAACTGATAACAGGTTCAGAGTTACTAGGTATCTTCACCAAAAAGGACTGCAGCATCCACCCCCTTTACAATACAGCACAGTATCAGCAATGCATCTACCTACTGCAGGAGTAGAACCCACAGCCTTCTGCATCAAAAGCAAGTACACTACCGGTTGTACTATTAACAATGCAAGCAGACTCAGCATAAGCATCACTAAACTTTTGTTCCCCTGCAGCTCTCAGCTTTTTGTAAAATCTACTTGACACTCAGCTGTATCTCTGAACTTTGCAGCACAAGAAATCTGGAAAAAGCCAACATTGGTGGGGGGGGCCAAAAAACAGGACACATTTTAAACATTGCTTGTATAATGTTGGAAAGTTGCTAGAATAAAATGCTGTGTTACCACCATACATTTCACTGCCAAGCATTGAACCCAGGACCCCATGCAAAACAGTCACAGCAACATACCACTATGCCAAATCAGTCATCTATTTTATGAAAGAGGAAGACTAAAACTTAAATGGCTACATTCAGTGGATTCAGTTCTCACCATAAGCTGTCAACATCTTAGCACAAAACACCTGAACAAAGCCAATAATGGGGGAATACAGCCCCCAAACATATTCAGTGAGTTCAGTTATCACCATAGCTCTCAGCCTTGGCACAAAAAACCTGGACGAAGCCAATAATGGGGGAATACAGTCCCAAAAATAGGGACAAATTTCAAATATCCATCTTATAAACTTATAAACTTGCTATAATAATAGGTTTTGTGTTACCATGTAGTTTCTGAAGGATATGAAGTCTGAAATTCCAATGCTTGTCATTTTTATTTATTTAACATTTGTTAACCAGGGAAGTCTGACTTGGAACAAAAGGCAATTTTTGGCAGAGGAACAAACACTCCAGATATGTCTTTGTAAGATGAGAGGACACCAGAGCAAACCCACACAAACACAGGAAAAACATGCAGACTCGACATAGAAGGCACCCCAGCCAAGAATCAAACCAGACAACCTGTAGCTGTTAGGCAACAATGGTACCACTGCACCACTGCACAACTGGCTGTGTTGAGAAACAAACATATAGAAACCACAGATTTTATGAGGAACAGAACAAATATGAGGCAAAAATCTGCATTTTTTACAAATGGTGGTGGGTAGGGAATTCAGGCTCTTGCCATTTGGGCACAAGGTACAGGGTTCAAGTCTTATTCTGTACCCACCACCATGTATTGACTGGGGCATTAAACACACACACACTTACACACACACCTCTCTCTTACCTGCAAAGTCTGAAGCTTCATCATTTGTTGTGCTGTATCCTGCACCATCATTGCTGGTTGAGGAGCTGTTATCCCGCGAGAGAACCTAAGGCTCGTTCTCTCTGTCCTGCGAGACCACCCTGCCTGTGGATGTTGCAGTCTGATCCCCTTCCAGTCTATGCAGTTAGAACTACTGCACTGACTGCTGGGAAAATGTAGATGCACATGATGTAGTCTGAACTGTTGGTGGAGACAGTCTGGATTCTGTGCGCATGCACCAGACTGGTTCACCAGCAGTCCGAGTATCGGAAATGCTGCAAGTGCGCATGCGCGATGTTCCAGGACTCGCGGTTATTTTATTATTTTCTTTTTGTTATTTTTATTTTATATTTTGTTTAATTTTCTTATTTTACAGCTGGGAAGGCTGCAGTCCTGCAGTCCAATAGCACGGGTCGCCCCTGGTATTTATATACTTTCTGCCAGTGTGTACTAATCCGAATTTCCTCATTAAGATGTCAGACTTTTTTACTGATATGTCAGTCCCTGGGAACAGAGGGGTGTTAAGCCTAGGATGATAGCCCAGTGGTAATAATGATGCCCATGTATCCTAAGATTAGAAATAGAGGGGCATGCATCAACAAACTTTCTTGGCCTTAATGGCATTATGTCATTGCAATTTGATGATGGGAGCAAGGAATGGGAAGGACATAAGACAAAATATAGCTATGACTTTGACAATTGCTGTGCACTGGGATGCCTTACTTTCCTCTCATAAAATGGGTGCAGTATTTGATTACATCTTCCGGGTCTGGTGTCTCATGTACACAGACAACCCTCTCCTCCTACCACCCAACACTACAACCTGTGAGAGATGCACTTATATAGCCAAATTGGAAGCAAAGCTCTCTTCACCCAAGACTGGACTAGACAGTCAAGAGGAGAAGGTAAACACTTGCACCACACCACACTCTTCACATAGTCCCTCAAAACCTATACCACCAAAACACACACATAGCAACACAAAACACACACCTACATTTGGGAAGGCTCTCAATAAAAATCTGCTCAAGAAACAGAGAACTCCAAAGCAGAAACACATGCAACCTCCACCCCCCAACACAACCCAAATGACACATAGCCCACAAACTCAGTGTGCCACTCAACCACAGCCCATAAGGCATAACAACGTACCCAACACTCTATTCATAGGTGACTCTATAGTCAAGCACACTGATATTCCACTCACCAGGCTAAACAAGGAGAAAGTTACTGTCAGCTGCCTGTCAGGTGCCAGGATCTGCCACATAATGCACACACTCAGGTCACTCCACAACAAGTACAAATATGACTCTGTCATTGTCCATGTTGGTGTGAATGACCTGAGATGTACCTCCCTGGACTACATGAAAAGAGACATGGAGGAGTTTTCCGATCTTGTAGCCCAGACAGGTATGACCCTAGCCCCGAGTATTATCCTGCCATCACCCAGAATGATACCACAGTACAAGGACAAAATGATTGACTTCAACAATTGGCTAAGCTTCTAGTGTCATTCTAAGGGGATCCAGTATCTGTCTGCCTAGGATGAGATGATCGACAGACCACGATGCTTTGCCAGAGATGGCCTGCACCTGTCGCCCTTGGTATTCCTGATACTGGCTAAGGCTCTTGCCACCCCTATAGTGCTTTTTTTAGGCAAGGTTCAAATGACAAATTCACCACTGTAACAGGTACAAGCAAGCAAAATCTGAGGGTAATGCTTCTCAGTACTAGAAGTCTAAACTTCAAAATGCATTCACTCGAGGCACTCCTTAAAATGGAGAACATCGACATCTGTGCAGTGACAGAGACCTGGTTCAAGGCTCCAGAGAGCACCCCTGCATTACCAGGCTATAATTCATACCACACCTTTTGGCCACCAAACCTGGACTGAAACACTAAAGGTGGAGACGTGTCCATATTCATTAAGGATATCCACACTTCCAGGCTAGTTGCTCAGCATAATGCATCCGAGATTATCCAAAGTGCAACTAACTCTGGGCAAGACCGCAATCCAAATTGTAACTTGCTACAGATCCCCTACCATGCCCCAGGATTCCCACTCCTCATTTCTTGATACACTGGAAAATGTTAGGGTACAACCCAACACCCTAATAATGGGCAATTTCAACTACCCCACCATTAACTGGGAAAACTACTCATGTACCAACTCTTTTACTCAACATTTTCTGGAATTCATAAATTCCATTGCCTTGAATGTGCTAATAAATGGAAAATTTTCATCATCTGTTTGCTTGAATTTCCTTCAGTTTGGATTGTTTAGATTTTTGGTGTTTTCTTGGTTTGAGGTTGATTTTTGTGTTTTCATTATAGCAATATCCTAGACCTGGTCATTACCAACATGGGCAACCAGTGTTCCACACCAGAGGTCAATTCCTCGTTGGTCAGATCCGACCACAATCTAATCGGCCTAGACATCCACATCCCACCCCCACCCACCATTAGGGAAACCACCCTAAAAATTTCTCCAAAGCCAACTTCATGCTTCTTAAGACAGAAGTGGTGAACTTCATGACACCCATGCAGATGGACAATAGAGGTACAACTGAATTCTGCACAAATGCACTTTATAAGCACTTACACGAGTGCATGGATCATGCTATCCCTAACAGAACCAAGAGGCTGTCTTCCAAAAAAAGGAAGCCAATCTGCTGGTCCCCTGCCATAAACAAACTCTACAACAGAAGAAAGAAATTGTTGCAAAAAAGAGTAAAATCCCATGACTGGAAGAACTCCCTGGTCAGCCTCAGTAAGAAGCTGAGATCCCTCATAAAATCCTGCAAAGCTAGTTATGGAAACAAAATCACCACTGATTCTAATGACAACCACAAAGCATTCTATAGATATGTCAAGAATCTCAATGGCAACACTCAGATCTGCTCTGAGTCACAGCACAATGGCAATAAATATACAGAACCAACTGATATTGCCAACATCCTGGCCGATAGGTTCAGTGCTAACTTTACCCCCCACCCCCCACCCCCACCCCCTAAAGGGCCCATCTCTATACTGGAAGAATGCAAAGTTCCTGTAATCACGGCTGCACAGGTAAAAAACACACTCTCCAAAGCCAAGAACACAGCATCCATGGGACCTGACAACATCCCAGGCTGCATTCTACATGAACTACAGAATGAACTGGCACCCCCACCTAAGCACCATGTTCAATCATAGCCTCACCTCAGGCTTTGTGCCCACTGAATGGCGCACAGCTATGGTTATCCCACTCCACAAAGGGGGAGCCACCACGGAACCTGGGAACTACTGCCCCATTAGCCTAACGAGCCTGGTCTGCAAGGCCATGGAACGTATCATTATTGAACTTATAAACAAAGACACTGGTAATGGGTAAACCAAATGAATGAGCTGCAGAAAGCACAAGTCCAAGGCTGACAATAAAAAATGTAAATTTAATGAAGTAAGCACACGCTTTCGGAGAACTCAATGGCGCTCCTTCCTCAGACAAAAAAGTTTTACATCTCTGAATAACAACCACATTCTTATACAATCAATTATGCTAATTAAGTGTGTTCAAACTAACAAATCACATAGACCCATAAGGGGGTGTGTTCCTATTACTAGCACCAGCAAACAAAGTACTTCCATCCTAAAAGGTGCAAGTATAGCAAACTAAAATCCTACTGCACCATAATTAAAAACCAACACAAAAAAGATTATTATAATCTTAAATAATCGTCGATCCAATTAACTTCTCATTAAACCTATAAGCTTAAAACCATAAAAATGATGAAAACATATGTTCAACCTACCCATATTATCTTTTTAAAGACAAATTCTTTAAGATACAACTGATAGACAAATGGTCATTCAGACCTGGGTACACATAGGCGGCTGTGCGAATCTGCCAGAAAAGTTCACAGATTTCCAAAAGATTTTGCCAAGGACCACCTCTAAATTCACAATCAACTTTATTCACAACTGTAAACTTGAAAAAATGATCAGGGCAATAACCAATATGTCTAGCAAGGGCGTTGTTATGATCGACTCTAGTTATGGCATATATGTGCTCATAGATGCGCTGCTTGATTTTCCTTTCAGTTTTACCGATATAAAATGCGTGCATCTTTGACAGCTAGCCGCATAAACAACGCCCCTGGTCTCACAATTAAATTTACCATTAATTTTATAGACCTGGTCTCTCAGCCTAATCTTAGCATCTATGCACACATGTTTACACTGCTTGCATGACCCACACTTTGTCATGCCTACCTTGTGAACTCTCATAATTTTTGGTTTAACCTCTAACAATGATTTCAAATTTTGCCCTCTCCTAAAGGTAACTTTATGGCTGTCACCAAACTTATTAAGTAAATAAGGGTCTTCAATAAGCAAGGACCAATTCTTATTTAGCACTTTGGAAATAGCCAAATGGTCTAAACTAAAGGTACACAAAAATCTAGTAGCAAAAGGGGCTGTTTGGTTCTTAAGTGAAACACTGTTCTCTATGTTGTCACCATGTGAGGCATGTCTAACCACAGACAAAATTGGTTTATAAAAACCTAAACTCCTTTTATTGGTGACTTCTGATTTTATGTCAAGAACAAGGCCTGAAGGATACCCTCTATTAATAAACATGCCAGTTAAACGCTCACATTCAACTAAAAAATCTTCATGATATGAAACCATCCTAGCGGCCCTAACCATCTGCCCTTTTACGACCGCTCTTTTCTGATGTTTGGGATGGCTGCTAGTGTAGTAAAGGAACGCATTAGAATAAGTGGGTTTCCTGTAAATCTCACTCCTAAGGCTTTGATTTACATAATCCTTAGTCAACAAAATGTCTAGGAAACTAATACGATGTTCCTGTAGATTGTAAGTAAATTCTAAAAAGCTGGTCATGTTAGAAATCCTTTCTATAAAGGAAGGGACCAAAGAGGGATCCACCTTCCACAATATGAACATGTCGTCCTGGTACCTAGTGTACCAGGCGACACAATCATTGAATACAATGTCAGAAAAAAGGAATGTCTTTTCCCAGTATGCCAACACACAGTTGGCAAAACTGCCCCCACATGGTGAACCCATTGCTACACCAGAATGCTGGAGGTAAATATTACCTTCAAACAGCATAAAGTTAGAACTCAAAACAATTTCTAGTAGTGTTTCAACCAAGTAAACATTGTCGTCACTGACCTTTTTGTTCCTAAGAAATTCACTTACCCACTGTGTGCCAAGCTGTTGAGGAATAACGGTGTACAGGTCTTTAATGTCAATAGTTAGAAACCACCACACACTACTAAAAGGGATAGTCCCTATGTCATGCAAGAAACCCCATGAGTCTTTACAAATTTGCGACTCGAGTTCTAGCAGTGGTTTCAAAATGTTGTCAACTAGTTTGGCACACGCATAGGTAATAGACCCACGGCCATCAACAATCGGGTGGAAAGGTGGGTCTCTAGTGGATTTGTGAATCTTAGGAATACCAAACAAGACGGGGAGCTTAGGGGCCACCATCATCAAGAAATGGTAATGGTCAATGTCAATGACCCTTTCCAAAAATAGATCTTCAATAATGCCTCTTATCCTAGACTAAGCTTGATTCACTTCGTTGATAGTAACCAAAGTATAGAATTCCTTGTCTAACATGTTAAATATTTTGTCAACATATAGGTATTGGTCCATAAAGACGAGACCACCCCCCTTGTCAGGCTACATGACTCTAATGTGAGAGCGCAACAATGTTGAAATAAAATCATGCTCAAGTTTAGTAATGTTTAACTTGTGTTTGTGTGAATGTAGGTTGCTCTTAGCTAAAGCCCTAAAGTCGAGCTCGCACATTTTCTCAAAACTCCGTAGAGCCTCATACAGGGGGGGTTAAAAACACTAGGAATTCTAAGGTTACTATCAGTACAGCTTACAAAACTTTTGTCTTGCATTAAAATATTTAAGTTAAGTTTCCTCACGAACAATTTCAAATCTACAATAGTTTTGACAACATCAAAGTGAGAGTCAGGCACAAAAGATAGACCCTTTGAAAAGAAGTCCACCATATCTTCACTGATGTCAAAACTAGTGTAGTTGTAGATTTTGAAATCTCCTCTTGAGTCAACCATAATCACTGGGTCTTGTTGTGTGCTGGCTATCTCCTCCTCAGGTTTCTCCTGCTCCTGGAGTTGCCAAAATTGTTCCTCGCCCGCGTGTTCATCTGCTTGGGTTTGTTGTTCCTGGTAAACCCCCCCCAGGGCAGGTTGTTCTGACTACTTGCACTTGAAGAAGATGGCAACTGTTGCTCACTAGTGGCCGTGCCATGACCATTGTTGTTAGAATTGTCAATTAGGCGCTCACTACGACAAAGAGGTTGTGGCTCTTCATTCTGGTTACCAAGCTCGTCCTCCTCCTGATTAGCTAAATTTAGTGAATGTCCATTCAAGTCCACAACTTGCCTAGACTCATTAATTGGTTTAAAAATAGGGGGGGACGCAGATAAGCTTTTTTGTTTGCATATTCACGAATGTCCCTTTCAATCTTTTTCTTCTTGGCATTAACCAGTTTACTCATTGTGGCCTCAATACTGTTAAAAATATGAAGCTATTCATATTTATACCTTAAAAAGTCGCTATCGCCTTTGATTTAATGTTCAAGAGCTTCCAACTCTTTTTGAAGGGCTTCAGCATCCTTGTTATACTGTAGGATCAACAAGTTAATAAATTCAAAAGCCTGCTTGTCAAATGATGTGAGGAGGTCATCATGAAACTGTGACCCCTCAACAAGTCCCACAGGAAATCGCCACTGCCGAAGCCCTTTAGGAACAACTTTTTTAACCAGACATTGTTGGAAATATGATATTTCCAGTTGAAGTTTTCTGCATTTGAACAATTTTAAATCGAAAACATTAATAAGTTGTAAAATATTACTTACGGTTGGTTCAATATTGATAGACGTAGACATGTTATTTGCGTCAATATTAGTCTTTTCAAAAAAAATCAATGTTACTCAAAAAGCCACAAATGGTAGGAGCAGCCTGAGTCATACCTTGATCGGGCGAGTTAGTATAAACTCTGTTGTTAGCCCTCGAAGGTGGATTTCCTTGATTCGCCTGCAAGCCTGGTGACACTGGTAATCTCCAAACTCTGGACACCACCGAGTTTGGGTTTGTAAAAGGCAGATCATGTCTCCTAAACCTGATTGACTTCTTTGAAGCAGTCACCAAAGCAGTAGACGAGGGTAAGGTGGTTCACACAGCCTGTCTAGATCTCGCCAATGCTTTTGACACCATCCCCCACTCTGGAATTATAGATAAACTCACTAAACTAGGTATAAATTCCTATGTCACAAAATGGGTTGCCAACTGGCTCACTGACGGAACCCACACTGTGAAAGTAGCAGACTCCAAATCCAACTTCAGACCAGTGACAAGTGGAGTACCACAGGGTTCAGTCCTGGGTCGTCTACTGTTTGGTATCTACTTTTCTGAACTACAGGCTAACACAGAAGGTCTTTGGCTAACGAAGTTTGCAGATGACTGCAAACTAGGAGCCATAATTGAAACTCCTAATGATGTGGACATCCTACAAAAGGGCCTCACTGAGACAGATGTCTGGTGTCAAAGCCATGGCCTCAGGCTCAATGCCAAAAAGTGCATTGTCATCCCCTTTGGTAAAAACTCTGTACTCATGAGCTGCCACATAGGTGGTAGGCTGCTTAACACCGAAAGTGTGATAAGAGACCTTGGGACACAGGTGGACAGTAGTCTCTCCTTTGATAATCACCTCGCCACAGTAGTCAGGAAATCCTTCTGTGTGGCACACCTCATTACAAAAGTTTTCTCATACAGGAAAAAAGTCATTATTCCCCTCTACTCATCACTCATTAGACCCATTATAGAGTACAACGCCCCTTTTGGTATGTACCACACAAGACATCTACAGCAACTGGAAAGGCCGCAAAAATACCTCACAAAGATGATTACCAGTCTCAAACAGATGCCCTATGCAGACCGTCTCAAAAAACTCCAGCTTTACTCTGTCACATATTGCCTACTCAGAGGCGATCTCAGCCTAACATACAAAGCTATGTCAAACCCAGAGCCATTGGACATGCTCCACTTAAAGAAATCCCAATCCCTCCGAGCTACATGCTCTAGGGACCTAAACCTTGTCACCACAATAAACAGAACATGCTGGAAGGATAGATTCCTGTCCCAGAGACTTCCCATACTCTGGAACAGACTACCTATCTATGTCAAAGAGAGCTTCTCATTAGCACTCTTCAAGAAAAATCTTAACGATTGGATGGGAAATAGGAAATTCACCCCTGGGATCACCTCTGTGGCTTTTCTCGACAGGGGCACAGGAAAATAATTTTCTTGGGTTGCGAAAGCCAGGGTACCTTTTTGGCTAGGCTTGTATCGGCCCTAGGGCCAATAGCCTAGTACCTACCTATAAACATATGGAGTAACTCCAAGCATCCAAGGCTGAAGAGCAGCATCAGTGGTAAAGAATGGTCACTGAGTAGAAGTCAAAAGGTTTCATATTTAAAAAAAAATCTGTATAAATTATATTCCAGTATTGTGGTGTCAGGAAAATATTTTTGCTGCTTTCTTTTTAACTGGTTGGAGCATTTCACAGTGTTTATTCCTACATTTATGAAGACACATTTATATTTCTCAGTGTTACCCAGCTTTTGAATTCTGTTTTTCCCTGCACACATTACGTTCCTTTAGACTTGATAAAGAGACACTCCTTTTACTTAGTCTAGTCATAAATGTATTATTTTAGTCCTTCATATCCTGCTGTCCACAATTACAAGGAGATTATCTTCCATAAGTGTTACAGACTGAGAATCTTCTGGTTTCATTTGCAGACCCTTACAAGATTAGCCAAGAGTTTACCCCCCCCCGAAAAAAACCTCAGTCAACACCTGTCACCCCTGTCAATGAGGGACACAGGTGGAACCCCTGGAACAAATTTGTGGTTTCCCATCCACTCATTGAGGTTGTGCTTGAAGAGGGTCAGCAAGTTACTCTGTTTGACGTGTATAGGAAGTCTATTCCAGAGACAGGGTAGCCTCTGGGAGACAAACCTGTCTCTCCAGCAGGTTTTGTTGATGTTGCATATTAGATTTAGGCCTTTCATATGGGTAGTGCGCAAGGACTTTGACTTACAGATATGGAGCTTCTCCAACAGGGCAGGGTCCAAAATTGCCTTGTAGGCAAGACACAGATCACCTCTGAGCAATTTGTATGATACTGAGTAGTGTGATAGTGATTTGAGCCTGTCCACATAGGACAGGTGTTGGAGGCCATGAATTCTCTTTGTAAGGTATTTCTGTGGCCTTTCCATTTGCAGGTGCTTGGAGAGGTACATACCAAATGGGGTGTTATACTCAATTATAGGCTTAATGAGGGAGGAGTACAGAGAGGTAATAACCTCCTTTTTTCTGGATGCAATCCCTTTACTTATGAGATGAACCAAGTAAAAGGCTTTTCTGACCACTGCTGCCACATGATGGTCAAATGTGAGATTGTTGTCAACATGAGTACCCAGATCTCTCACCACAGGTTGTGTGCTTAGGGGGTTGCCGTTGATGTGGTAATCAGTAGGGGCTATGTTTTTGCCAAATGGTACGATAATAACTTTTTTTGCCTTTAACTTAAGGTCATGACTTTGACACCAGTCATTTTTTGCTGCAAGACCCTCTTGCAGTATGTTAACATCATTTGGGGAGTCAATGACACCACCCAACTTATAGTTGTCTGCAAACGTGGTCAGCCACAGGCCTTTGGTCTTTGCCTGGACCACTGAGAACTAGATGCCAAACAGTAGGGGTCCTAGGACAAATCCCTGGGGAACACCACTAGTAAAAAGTCTGTTGTCAGAGGTGGAGGCACCTGTTTTGACCTTGTGGGTTCTATCAGTGAGCCAGTTGGCCACCCACCTGATAAGACAGGGATTTATGGCAAGTTGTGTTAGCTTTTCGATGATGCTCTAGTGGGGGGATTGTGTCCAAGGCCTTGGTTTTCTTAACTGATTGCAGGATGTGCAAATCAACTTTTAGTTGGTCATCAATTGTCATTCCTAGCAATTTTGAGTAAGTTTCAATGTTAATCATGGTTTTATTTAGGGAACAGATGGAGAAGGAGAGCTTAAGGTGATCACTGGCCTTGGGGAGAAAGAGGAGGACTTGTATTTTTTTTTTTTTTTTTTTTTTTTTTGTTAAGATTCAAAATAAGCCGATTTTCATTAAGCCAGCTTTCAACTGAAAGGAAAGATTGTTGCGTATGTTTGTGAAGTTGTGAGACTGAGTTTGAGGATATGATCATTTGTGTATTTTATGAGGGTAGAGTGAGTATTGGAAGAATGGTGGTCATCGGTAAAGATCTTAAAAAGGAGGAGTCCCAGGACAGAGCCCAGTTGTATGCCAGTATGTATCAGTAGAAAATTAGAACATGAAGACTGTCATTTGATTGATTGTAGTCTGTCTGTGAGATAGCTGGAGAACCAAGAGAGAGTTGAGGTGGAAAGATTTAAGTTTGTTTAGTAGTTTGGAGTGCGATACCATGTTGAAAGCTTTTGAAAGGTCTAAGAACAGACATGAGACCAGCTTGTTGTAATCTCTAGGTTCAGCAATAGTGTGAGTAAAGGCTAGAAGGGCTATAGAGGTACTATGGTGTTGTCACAATCCATGCTGGATAGGAGTCAGGAGGTTATTTTGGATGAGGAATTTCAGTATCTAGTTATGTATGCATTTTCCGAGAATTTTGGACAGTGGGGATAGTAAAGCAATGGGTCTATAAATGGAGATGTCAGTGGAGTTGCCAACTTTGTGAAGTGGAATAACATAGAAAGATTTCCAGATGTTGGGTACAGTAGCTTCTTTAATAGATTTATTAATAAGTACTGAGACCAGATAGGCAATAGTGTTAGCTACAGTTGGAGAAATTAGGCGGGGATAGATTGTCAGCAGAGGGAGAGTAAGGCTTAAGTTTTAAAAGGAGCGACTTTATGTAGGTGGTAGAGATGGGGTTCAGAGAGAAACATGTTTCATTATTTGTGGTTTGAGGTAGTGTTTTTGGGGGGGTTGTGGCTGGCATTTGTTAGTTTGCTAATGGTATCGATAAAAAACTGGTTAAGGAGAGATGCAGTGTCAAGGTCTCTGAGATTAGGATAAGGACTGGGAGTTTGAGGTCTACCAGAGTGAAGGATAGAATTGATAATTCTCCAGAAGTTTTTGGGATTGGATTGATGAGTGGATTGTGTCTTGAGGTAGAATGCTTTCTTATCATTATATATTTGCTTTTTGCTGCAATTTCATAGTTCTTTAAATACTGGGTGGTGAGTGGGGGATTTGTTTTTTTTTTGCCATGTTTTCCAGGCAGTCTCTCTTTTGTGCATTAGTGTACAAGTATCTTACTGTGCCATGGGGGCATAGTTTGACTTTATTTTTATTTTGCGAGAGGGTGCTAGTGAGTTCAGTGTGCCAAGAAAAATGCAATTGAATTTGAGTACAGCATCATTGAGAGGAAGTGAGTGTAGGTTAGACCAATTAACAGAAGATACTCTATCTTTGAGAATGATGGGGCTGAAGTCAGTGAGTTTACAGCAGAATTTGTGTAGATGTGATTTATTTAACTGGAGAGTATATGTTTATATACTGGTGGGTAAGTGATCACCCAAGGCATCAGGAAGTGTTCTAGGGTTATGGTAGAGATGGGGGTCACTAGCTAGGATCCAGTCAAGTGTTGTGCCATTGCTGTTTTTGTTAAGTCTTGTAGTGGTAATAATTAGCTGAGTAAAGCCAAACAAATTGATGCTACGGGCAGGGGAGTTGATATTAAGGGTATTCCAATCAATGTTTACATCTCCTAGCAGAATAGTTTTGTAGGCTATATTTTGTGACACCCAGGAAGGTATGTTTTCAATGATAGGGATGTTCTTATCGGGTGATATATATTGAGGCAATAATGAGCTTTTTGTAACTGTTTAGGTGGCAGTTTAGAAGTAGAATTTCTACAGGGCGGAAGTCTGGTAAAGCAACAGGTAGGGGAGACAGGGTCAGGTGGTCAGAGTATAGGAATGCCACACCTCCACCTTTTTTGAGGTTCTATCTAGTCAATAGATGTTGTAGCCAGAGGGTAGAATATCTGTGTTAGGGATATGAGGTTTAAGCCAGGTTTCTGATTGTGCTAGTAAGTGAGGGGAATAATTTGAGATCTATGCATGAAGGTCAGTAACTTTATTCAATAGTCTTTGTACATTGATGGATTGAATAGATACGTTTTTGTGAGAATGTGAGGTAGGGATGCAGGAAGATGGGGATGCAGTGTGGGTGGGGGTACTGATTAATTGGGTTGGGAGTGGATTGTTTGGACAGAGACTGGGTGTGATGTAGATGGCCCTGAGTTAGGGTGGATGTCACCTGCTAGCAAAATGGTTTGGATGATGGGTTGGATTTGGGAGCAAAGAACTTGTGAGTAAGATCTTTAAGTTTAAGTCTAACAAAGAGGGTGGGGGGTAATTGGAATATTTTGTAATGAAATAGGTGAGTAAGTGAGGTGTTATGTAGAGAGGGATAGATTGTAAATGATGTACAGGTAAACAGGCTGTTATTGAAGTAGGATAAGGTTAACATTGGTTTTAAGTAGTGAAGATTGGTATGATAAGATGAAAGGGAGGTGAGCAGAAGTAGCAGAGAAGTTACTGTCAAATTTAGTATCATGGTTAAGGAGGGTTTGGGTGAGAGGTCGTTGGTATTGGAGGTGGGAGGATAAGAGAATGTTGTAAATGTGAAAATTAGGGAGGACTTAAGTTAAAGACTCAGGTGTGACAAGTTCTGAGAGGAGGGAGGAGTATGTGTGAGAAGTGATTAGGTAGAGGTTGATTGGATAATTATGTGGGGGGGCACAAGATGTTTACAGTATATATTTAGGGTAAGTGGGGGTGGGTGGGAATGGGTGTAATGTAAGGGAGCGGAGTAATACAGAGGGTTAACGGAGCGGGCTGGACCCTGTTCGCTACAGATGGGGTTGAGGGAGACAATCAGTAGATTTTAACAAATTCCTGCTGTGCTTAGAGTGAAACCTGGGTGGGGTAAGACTACATCAGGTAACAGCTTTCTGTTCTTATTTTGTTTTCTACCTTGGTTCCACAGAACAAATTGCTTCAAACAATTTTAATCTTTGAGAGATGAATATATTTTCTACCTTGCTTCCACAAAGCAGTTTATTTCAAAACGTTTATATTTTAGAGATGAATATTCTTCATCAAATAAGACAATCTAAATGGGGACAGGTCAGTTAATTATAGAACAGTTAAAGAAAGAGCGTATGTGGTGGAAGCAAGCCTAGATTAAGAACTAGGGCACAGGGAGAAATGGAGGAGACAGTACTAAGGGAGACTCAGTGATGTGCTTTCGCTAATGGTGGGCTTTGTGTGTCACTTAATGATGTTAAGTTACTATGCACCTACAGGGTTACTTCTGTAGCTAGTTGCTGTTGAGTCCATGATAGAGGCAATTGGTTCAGTTCCCTTTAGAGATGGTTAGATACAGGGAGATGGGTTTGGTGGGCACACGTTGGATTTGCTACCTAAAAATAAAGGGGGAGATAGAAGGATAAGTCTAAATTGTTCGACCTGCAAGTCTACAACACTGAGGTAGGTAAGGCTAGAAGTAGGATAAAATCAGCAACCTGGACTTGTGTAGCGAAGGAGGGAAGGCAGTAGAAAGTATTGGCGAATAGGGGAAATTGGAAGAAGACAGCAGAGGAAGGCAAGGACAGGACAGAAGTATGCTAGTGAGACAGTTGGAGAGTGGCAGAGTCTAAGGGCAAAGGTTTGCAAGAGAGACTGCAACTGGAAAGGATGAGCAGTTTTACAGCGCAGATAGTAAAGTTCAGGGAGGTAGTTAAATCTTTAGCCTCAGAATAGTAAAAGCAGTGAGACTTTCAGCATACATTTTGTAGCATAGTTCTAAATTAACGCAATTGGGTATAGCAACACAAAAAAACAGTTGAAGGACAGCAATTTCACAAACTGTTAGTTGTAAGTATAGGCACAGCATTAGGTGGACTTTCAGCAAAACAGTGTAACTCACAGTTATTATTAACGCAGGTAGGTATTATAAAAAGGATAACAGCATCGCACCAGTATAATATAGTCCCAGTCTATTGTGCGCCACATAACTAGTATACTACACTGATAGTACGAAGGTAGCAAGGGTGAAAGCAGTAGTACAATATTCAATCACATTTCTGATCAGCTACCCTTATAATGTAATGCTGACATATACACATGGATTAATATAACAACCAGATTACAGTTCAGTTGGATATCGCAAACCAGGTTTAGGATACAGTGGTAAGCCTCATTAATAAGTTATATTTTCAATTGTTCCAGTTACTACAGGGCATTGCATTTCACTGTAGGTACAAACACCTGGGCAGCTTACACTATTTAGGTACACAGACAGCACTGTCTGGTGTTAAAAGTAGTTCACGTGAGTAAATACATACAATAGAGTACTAAGAACTTTACCTTGCTCAGTAAACAGAAGTGACAATAAAAGGGAGTCCCATGGTTAGCATCGGCATATCACCAGTGCCCCTTGAGAGAGTCTGAGGGAATAAGGATAGAGAAAGATGGCGCAGGATGCTACCTGGGGTTTTAATGGGTGCAAAGGATCCAGGGAGAAGGGGAGAACTGTTACACCTTAGTAATTGAATCTACCTATGAAAACGTTTACTGTGACCTACAAAAACTGGTGTCAGACCCTGGAGCAGTGGTTGAGAGACACAATCAGTAAGATGTTAACAAATTCCTGCCGTGCTTAGAGTAAAATTTGGATGGGGTAAGACTACATCAGGTAACGACTCTCTGTTCTTATCTTCTTTTCTACTTTGGTTCCACCGAACAAATTGCTTCAAACAATTTCAATCTTTGAGAGATGGATATATTTTCTACCTTGCTTCCACAAAGCAATTGACTTCAAAACATTTGCATTTTAGAGATGAATATTGCTCATCGAATAAGACAATCTAAAGGGGACATGTCAATTAATTATATTGCAGTTAATGAAACAGCATACTGCATGTGATGGGAGTGAGCCTGGATTAAGAACTTGGGCAGGGGGAGAAATGGAGAGGGGACTCAGGGAGACTCCGTGATCTTCTTTCACTAATGGCGGGCTTTATGTGTCACTTTGCAATTTTATTATGCATATACAAGGTTACTTCTGTAGCTAATCGCTGTTAACTCTGCAATAGAGGCAGTTGGTTCTGTTCCCTTTAGACTTGGTTAGATACAGGGAGATGAGTTTGTTGGATGCACATTTGATTTGCTACAAGGTTACTATCATAGCTAGTTGCTGTTGAGTCTGAGATAGAGGCAATTAGTTCTGTTCCCTTTAGAGTTGGTTAGATACAGGGAGATGGGTTTGGTGGATGCACGTTGGATTTGCTACAAGGTTACTTCTGCAGCTAGTTGCCGTTAAGTCTGTGATAGAGGCAATTGGTTCTGTTCCCTTTAGAGATGGCTAGATGCAGGGAGATGGTTTGTTGGATGCACGTAGGATTTGCTACAAAATTACTTCTGCAACTAGTCACTGTTGAGTCCTTGACACAGGCACTTGGTTCTGTTCCCTTTAGAGCTGGTTAGATACAGGGAGATGGGTTTGGTGGACACACGTTGGATTTGCTACAAGATTACTTCTGCAGCTAGTCGCTGTTGAGTCCGTGATAGAGGCAACTGGTTCTGTTCCCTTTAGAGTTGATTAGATACAGGTAGATGAGTTTGGTGAACGCACATTGGATTTGTTACTTTGTTCAGTAAACAGTAGCGACAATAAAAGGGAGTCCCATAGTCAGCATCGGCACATCACCAGAGTCCCTTGAAAGAGTGTGAGGGAGTAGGGATAGAGATAATACAATGCAAATGTTATATGAGGCTTTAAAATAGCAGATAAGTTTAAAAAAATATATTGATAGATAGCAAACTTGGTCATCTGTGTTAAACATTAAATGGAACTATGTCTGGAATACAGCAAGGACTATCAACAGTGTGTAGTTCTAGCATGGGTAGAAAAGCATTGGTGGTAGCCCTTTCTGATCCATAGCCAAGCCCACTGCAGTGATTCTACATGATCTGTAGAATCACCACTGTGGACTGCCTGCATGGTCTCCATGGCCATGTTGCATGCTAATGAGGCATTCCAGGGGAGCAGCTTCTGCTTATTAGCCATGTGCTCTTCCTTGGACGTGCCTGTGTTAATTAATACAGCTAAAATGTTGTGTTTACCCATTCCTTGAGTGAGGCCACATTGCAAGTAAGCATCTGGGAATTTAAAAAATAAATAGTGGCTGGGGGTGTGAGTGAGTGGATGAATATGTGGAGCAGCTTGTATGTGTGTGTGTGTGTGTGTGTGTGTGTGTGTGTGTGTGTGTGTGTGTGTGTGTGTGTGTGTGTGTGTGTGTGTGTGTGTGTCTGGGTAAATGGGGATTTGTCTGAGAGTGAAATTAAGTGAGGGGGCATTCTGTATCTCATGTATGGTTAGTGCGCGTACGTGTGTGTGTGTGTGAGTGTGTGTGTGTGTGTGTGTATGAGAGACTGACTGTGAATGTATGTGTGAGAGACTCTTTGTAAATGTGTGTGTGTGTGTGTGTGTGTGTGTGTGTGCGTGTGTGTGTGTGTGTGTGTGTGTGTGTGTGTGTGTGTGTGTGTGTGTGTGTGTGTGTGTGTGTGTCTCTGTGTATGTGTGCTCACACTCATGTGTTTGTGGGGGTGGCTGCTATACATTTCAGCTTCCTCAAGATTAAGGAACAATGCCTGTAATACAGGAAGGGGGTTACTAAACATCAGGAACACTTCTTTAAATATTACTCAAAAAGCATTTTCTAAATAATAAGACATATGAAACTTGGATCATCTGGCATTATTGATTGTCCATGAGTTACAAGGGATAGGGCAAATATAAGAGGCAAAATCAGGGAAAGTTGAAAGGTATGGGGGGTGTATGTGTATGTTTGTGTGCATATGTACAAGCATATACACATGTGCTTGAATGTTTGTATGTGTGTGGATAACTATGCAATCAGTAGTTTTACTACCAGCAGGGTCTCCCAAGGTGGACAGGTTTCAGCAAAGATGCCACCTCTCTGGGCAGCAGTAGATGGGCAGTGTTTGAGGTGGAAGATCACATTTGATGCAGAAAATGCAACAACATCAGATTTATACTGTGCAGAAGAAAAGCCCAGCAATCTACTTCTGCATTCTGCCAAGAAAACTTGATGATGATGAGGCAACAAAAAGAAGTGATGTATAGTGCTGGAAGATGGTCAGCAGGCATTCAGCATTCTACTAGGGAAGAGATGAGGATCACCCAGAATTTGCCCAGTGTTTGTGAAGCTGACTGATCAAAGCCATCAGGTCGTCCTGATGCTGTTGTTGCTGAACAGAAAAGGGAGATCAGAAGTTGCAAAGATTTTCTTAGCATAGGAACATGTAATGTACAAAGCATAAGTCAAGGAAAATTGGAAATTGTTAAGATCAGATGGAAAAAGCCAAAATCGATTTGTTAGGGATTAGTGAACTCAAATGGAAAGGACAGGGCCACTTTCAATCAAATGAGCATTGAATCTGCTACTCCAGTCACAAAACATACAGGAAAAACAGTGTGGCATCCATCCTCAACAATGAGCTTTCAAAGATGGTACTAAAGTATAATGTGATCAATGGCAGAGTCATGTCAATCCATCTACAGGTAAAGCAGATCAATGTCACCTTGATCCAAGTATATGCTCCAATGACAGACGCAGAAGATGAGGATGTAGAATTCTTATACAAATAACTTCAAAATGAAATAGATCAAATGCCGATACAAGATCTACCAATAATTATGGGGGACTTTAATGCAAAAGTCGGAAGCACACTGAAGATGCAGTGGTTGGAAAGCATGGCATAGGAGAAAGAAATGAAGCCAGTGATAACTTAGTAGAGTTTTGCAAAACCAACGAGCTGTCAATCATGAAAACGCATTTTCAATACCACAAATATTGCCAGTACACATGGACCTCTCCAAATGGCATGTATTGAAGTCAAAATGACTACATCTGAATAGGACCGAGATGAAAATCTGCAGTTTTGATGGGTAGGACTAAACCAGGAGTTGATTGTGGAAGTGAACACGAGCTTTTGACATGCAAGATCAACGTACACCTTTGCAAGAAGAAGATCATTAGAGACCTTCCAAAACATGGCATTGAAAATATTCCACAAGACTAATGAATAAAATTAAATAACAGATTTGCCATTCTTGATACAGGAGATAGAGAGCCTGAAGAGTTATGGAATGACATTAAAAATGTAATTAGTGACAAAACTGAAAAAACACTCCAGAAGAAAAAGAAAGTGAAAAAAAACACCTTGGATCTTGGAAGAAACTAGAAAAGTAGCAGAACAAAGAAGACTGGCAACATTTTTCAATGAAAGAGAAAAATTATCACAAATAAACCGAAAGCTTCAAAGTCAAATTCAGAAAGACAAGGAATGATATTTCAAAGATCTCTATCAGAAAATTGAATCGGAGCATGTAATTAGAAAAAAACAAACTAGCTTATCAAGATATTAAGAGATTGTGGCATAAATTCCAACCCCGACTGGGAATGCTTATAGATGCCAGTGGAATGATATTGAATGATCCAGAAAGCATTAAAAAGAGATGGAAAGAATATATGGAAATTTTATACAAAAAGGCAATATAGATAACAATGGGGAAATTGAACTAGAAATTGATGTAGTGAAGAACCATATATTTTAGAAGAGGTCATAGCATGGCATTGATTGTATTCCAATTTAATTAATCAAAGGCTCAGATGGTGCTATCATGGCCCTCACATGACTTTGTCAACAGAATTGGAAGGGAAAAATGTGGCCAACCAACTGGAGAAGATCATTGTTCATACTTATACTAAAAAAAGGCGATGCTAAGTATTGTAATAACTACAGAACAATTCCATTAATTCAACATGCCAGCAAAATATTGCAGAAAATAATACAACAAAGGCTACAATCATACATTGAGCAAGAACTACCTGAAGTTTAGGCTGGTTTCAGAAAAGATTGAGTAACAAGAGACATTATCGCCAATGTTCGATGGATATTGGAGAAAAGCAAAGAATACCAAAAGCCTACATCATCTGACTGTGTGGATCATGATAAATTATGGAGAACTGTAATGCAAATGGGAGTACCCAAACACATAACTCAGCTGATAAAGAGCCTTTATGAAAGTCAAGAAGCTGCAGTGAGAATTGAATATGGCATCACTGATTGGTTTCCAGTAAAATGTGCAAGGATGCAATTTGTCACCTTAAATGTTCAACCTTTACGGGGAAGCCATCTTCAGGAAAGCAAATTTGGAAGAAGAGATCATCGGTTTTAAAGTTAAGGGAGAAATATAAACAACCTGCACTGTGCAGATGACACAACTTTCATCACCAGCAGCAAAGAAGACATGTTGTATCTACTGAGAAAAGTTAAAGTTGAAAGCCATAACATGGGTTTAGAACTGAACATAAACAAGATGAAGATTATGAACACAGAAAATGATGAAGATTTTGAGCTTAAAAACTACAGAATAGGAGTTGTAAAGAATTTTAATTTCCTGAGCTTTTTTGTAAATATGGAAGCAACTAGCAGGAAAGAAATACTTCTCAGAATAGCACTTGGTCACTCTATAATGAAATAATACTCAAAATGCAGATCAGACTTGTCTATGCACCCATTTTTTCAGTGGTCAATTATGGATGCGAAGCTGGAAAACTGAACAGAAAGAAGTTTGGCTCATTTGAACTTTGAAGCTGAAGAAGGAATCTGCATGCCGTGGACCACCAGAAGACCTAACAAATGGATTTTGGAAGAGATCAAACCAGCTATATCACTTGAAGCCCAAATGATAAAGTTACGACTAGTCTTATTTTCATCATACCATCAGAACAATGAGATCACTGGAGAAGGTGATGATGTTTGGGGAGATCGAAAGAACAAGGTCAAGAGGGTGACCTACAAACAGATGGCTGGACACATTGATGACAACCATAGGGATGATGCTGAAGGACCTGGGTCTTTAATTCATCAAGTCACTAGGACTCGAACCCGAGTCAATGGTACTTAAAGAGAGAGAGAGATGTGTGTGGTAGGCTGAATGAAGTGCAATATATTGGCTGGCAGCAGTTATTACTGCAGGAAAGTTCTGTTTATTGGTAATGAAAATGCCACAAGACTTAAGAGACAAGTAAATTAGTTAATAAAGAGGTCTCTGAATTTTATTTCCCATGCTTGTATAAAATGTCCCATTTGGTCACAGCAGTTTACATGAACACAGAGAAAGTTTTTTTGAATTCCACTATGTCTGTCTTTTTCTATACATCTTAATGCTGCATAGACCTAATTATTTTATAACATAATTACCACACAAGATTGATTGTTTTATATATTGTTTTATATGATGTTTTTACTTTATATATTATTTAGAAGAACTACATTTTTATAGGTTCATAGGTTAACGATCACAAGGGCTTTTTAAAGCCTACCCTTGATAAGTGTAAGTGGGGGGTGGGAGATGAAACTTTTACAAGCAGGGGCCTGGGAGATGAACCGTTTACAAGTTTATATGGGAATATGCATTTTATTTGAGAGGGTATTTGCATTCACGTTTCATTATGTCTTTGAGTTATTTTGGGGGGAAACAGAATAGAGGTTCAGCTTGTCTTTAAAAACATATCTAAGTCAGATTTGAGATGGTCTCTGTTGCATTATTTTACTTAGGAACAAGGAACTACAATTGAAAATAATTTCTAAAGTGGGGGAGGTCTTCAGTTCTTGTAGAATAATGATCATAAAACCATAAAAATCGTAATAATACAAAAAAGTGATTGCCATTCTTGCTTTCTTTTCTGTAATGTTATCCTTTCTTCTTTCTCTCTCTCTCTATAGTACTACTCAGCTACTTTTCATATTTTAACCTCTTTTTTAGGATCACTTTTGTGTCAAAGATTTAACCGATAAGCCATTTCTGCCTGCTGTTACAGGTTTCCAAGTATGTTTTTTGTAACCATAAATCAATTTATTTATTATAAAACAGATTAAATCATTATAGAATACTTAGCATTAATGATACTGTAAATTTAGATATCATAAAGAAGACTCTGCACTCCAACATTCCATATTAAGTTACAGTTTTTTTTTTGGAGGGGCTATATCCGACAAAAATAGCAGTAATAAATAATCACCTCTCTATGCAGGAGAATGTTTTTTTTTTGTTTGTTTGTTTGTTTGTTATCCATTTGCAACATTTGTTTTCTATGGTAGAGAAAAGAGGTTTTAATTTGAAGTTTTCATTTCCAGCATTTGTACTATATCCTTTTTATCCCTTCATCCATTCTCCAATACCAAATATATGTGGTTTCTGGTCAGTGAAGAGTTCAATCCTTCCTGACATTCATGGGGTACAAGGCACATGACAGATACCCTTCTGTCAGAGAATGAATGCACAGTCTCATTCACACATGGCATAAACACCTGTGGGCAGTTTGAAAGATGTGGGAGGAAAGCAGACCCACATGGACATGGGGGAACATGCGTACTCTGCACAGTAGGCATTCCAGTTGGGACTCAAGCTGGAAAGCCAAATGTTTTGAAGCATCAAATCTAAGTACTGTGTCACTGTGTCACCTCATTATTTTAACTTAGCCAAAATGTTTGTAAAGAAAATGTACACTTCTCAAGTTTAACGTTATAGTGTCCTGTTTAAACTGCAGGAGCATAAATGGCATTCATTATGCCAGGCAGCTGTTTCTGAAAAGGTAACCATGGGAAGAAATAATTTCTTACAGCAGTTTGTACAGATAATTTTTGTTAAAGAAATGAGAGCATTTTACACCAGTTGTACCGGGTTCCTATTAAATCAGCGAATGCTTAACTTAGCGAACGCTGTTTAATCGATCCCTTTTGTTCTAAATGGTGAAATCCCGACAGCACGGAACAGTGATTTTTTTTTCCCCAGGGAAAAAAAATCACTGGGTCGTTTTCAGGAATTTGCCATTTTCTCCACTGTAGTGCGATTTCGGAGTTGGTATATTTAAGAATGGGGGGTGTGGGGAGCAAAGGCCCCCACTTTATTTTGTGTTTTTTTTTCCATGGGAAAAATCGCTGTTCTGTGTGTTCAGCCTTTTGTTGTTTTGACATATTTGGGTTGATTATACAGCGTTCGCTAAGTTATGCATTCACTGATATAATATAGACCTGTTGTACCCATATTTGGACGTAATTAGGTCAGTTACAAAGTATAGGACTGCACATAAGGTGTAAGTAACTCATACAAGCACAGTGACACAATCATTGCTGCTAGAAGAGGGTTATCTGTATATAAATGTTTTGTATTTTAGTAATAAGTGAATGTTGGATTAATCTTTGTCTTTCCTTAGCTGTAACATTTAGTCCCTGATGAAGCTTTTGGATGTGAAAAGCCTGTCATTTATTTATTTGTCTGATTCTTGTTTTAAACAATAATAGAGACTGGACAACATGTAAGATTTCTCAGAAGAATACACATCTGTATTTCTATTGGACAACATGTTAGATTTCTCAGAAGAATGCACATCTGCATTTCTGTTGGACAACATGTTAGAAGAATGCACATCTGCATTTCTATTGGACAACATGTTAGATTTCTCAGAAGAATGCACATCTGCATTTCTATTGGACAGTATGTTAGATTTCTCAGAAGAATGCACATCTGCATTTCTACTGGACAGCATGTTAGATTTCTCAGAAGAATGCACATCTGCATTTCTAGAGCTCATGAACATGATTGAAATCCAGCAGTGCAACTTCTAAACTCTGGAAGTGAAGGCTCTAGGTTGCCAGCAGTCATGCAATACTAGTTGACTCAAACTCTGAATATTTACAAAGACTGCAAATGTTAGAGCAGACTAGGGCCAGATTCAAAAAACTTTACTTACAGATTCTTAGACAACCTCAAGTATCTGCAAGGTGTGTCTGTGTAGAATGAAAGTCTGAATGAGGGGGGGTCAAAGCTAGAATCAGAGTTGCTGCAGCCAGCTGGCACAGAATACCTGGGGCGGTGTGCGACATAAAAGAACAAAACTAAAGAGACTGAAAAGTAAGATGTACAAAACAGTGGAGTGTTATGTACGGTACAGAAACCTGAGCAAAGAAGGCAAAGCTGTTGCGAATGTTTCAGGTGATGGAGAAAAAGTGCCTGAGATAGGCTGTAGGATGCAGACTGAGACAGACAAAGAAATGAGGACATCAGAGCAGAAGCCAGAGTAGCCACAATTGCACAGAAAGTAAAAAAGAACAGATTACAGTGGCTCTATCACATGTGCAAGAAAGCAGAAGACAATTTAATAAAGGAAATTTGGGAAACAAGCCAAGGAAAGACGAGCATCCAGCCAAGAGGTGGATGGGTTGCATGAGAGATGACCTAAGACAGGTGGGCATGGCTCTCAAAGAAGGTATGAGCATGCTTGTGAATAGAAAGAAATGGCAACATTTGTTGCTACAGCCTAACCCCCTTGCAAAAATGGGGGAAAGGGGGTTAATGGTGATAGGCTGTGCTGATCCACAGGTGAAATGTTGAATTACCGCAGCTTGCTCATGCTTATGGCCATTGTCTCCGACAGCCTGATACTGGATTAATGTCAGTCAAGAGGCCTTGTAAAAAAGAGAAATATGTATATATACTTAGTGAATATATGCTTTTTGTATCATGTTGCACTGTTTGTCCTTTCACTTAGCCACAAAAAAAAAATGTATACGAGTAAAACGTTTTCTGAACTAAGATGTAAGAGTGCCAAGCAACATGACTGAAGTCTTGAGAGATGCGGGAATGACTTCAAAGAGAACTCTACAGGAGAATTACAAAACAGAAGAATTTCAGGCTGAATTATCAGTAGTATAAATAGTAAATAATAAAAAACATGGAATATAGTAAATTATATCCCATTGTTAAACTTTCTGTCACAGTTTGCTTTTTAGCTTTAAAGCAGCATCACTAAAAAGCAGAGTGTGTGTCTGAAAAATATAGAATTTATTGTGTTGATTTGTAAAAAATATAGCAGACTTTTTACCATTTCCTGTTTTGTGATATGGTTGTAATACCTGTTACTATGAGGAATTTGCATCTTATAAAATAAGCGACATGAGTCTACAGAGTTTCTTTTTAACCATAATAGTGTACCTGACAATATTCTGTGCTAAACCCTCAGGAAATATAACAGAAGAAACATCTAAAACATTTTTTCCTGGCATAATCTTTGCTTGGAACTATATTTCTGTTATTTGTTAATGCTATTTTAGTGAGGCATTTTATACTCCATTGGGTATTCACATAGACTGATAATAGCTGAGGGAGGGGAACCAGATGCATGAAGCAGATGAAGTGGCCCAGCCAGCTGTGAAGCCATTCATAAACAGATTACCCTTGGGGGAAAAGAAATGCAGCTTTCAGGCTTGCTGAGGACACTGTACTGTTGTCACTAAAATCACAGAATTGTTTATATTTACTCAGAATATTTGATACACGATTGAGTTTTTAAGTCAGCGGAAGTTTGTGTGTGTGTGCACATGCTTCTATTTTCATTTTAAGGAAGAAGTTAAGTTAGCTCATCCCCATAGCCCCAGTGCAGAATTAACATCTGGAAGAATTAGGGCTTCTGTTAATGGATGCTTGTACATTAAGTAAAGAAGTATACTAAATGAAGCATGTATTGTATAGCTGTATAAACAGGAAGAAGGTGCTCCTATTAGATCACTATCTCACCTTTTATACCGAGGCTTCAAATTTAGGCTTCTATGGAACCTTAGGTGTTTTCATATACATGCATGCATGCATGCATGCACACAAATACACACACACACACACACACACACACACACACACACACACACACACACACACAAACACACACATGTATTATCTTATTTTAAGCTTTGTGGATCTTCTGCTTTCTTCTTCTCCTTTCCAAAACTTTGCAACGTTTAGTGTTAAGGATTAAATTTTGGTTCCTAATATCTTCCAAATGTTCTGAAATATGGACTTTAATTTGCATTTAGTCTGACCTACGTACAAAGTAGGAAGCCTGCAATTGCATCCTATAATATAAATATTAAGGGTACAGCTATGGGGGCGTTGTTTGCCCCTCACATATTCCATCATATATATTGGGGATTTTGAAAGGAAGTTGTGTGAATTTGAAAAGCCCAGTGGCTGAACACTTTAGTAAAATGCATGGGGGTTCTGATGCAGGTTTCTTTTTTTTGTGTATTGGCACAATCATTTCTTCCTAGGGGAGGTGATTTATTCAAGTACATTAATTGAGTTAGGGATGAAAATGATATTAAGTTATAGAACACTTTCCCCAAGGGATTTGAATCAGGAAATAAATATATGTTTTTATACTATTTAAATTATATTTATTATTGAAAATATATATTTTGTATTTTTTATATACAGTAGACTCCCTCTTATCCGGCCTCTCTTTAACCAGCCACCAAATCTCTGGTGTAGTCCTAGCAAAAGACAACAGGGAAGAGCAACACTTCCACCTCCTCTGTGCTAAATAATGACAGACATTTGAGTTTTAGTCGTCATATTCATTAGAAAAATGCATACTAACACAAATCATGTCATTCTAGTTGATTTATAACCTATAAATGCTATTTTGTATGCGTTTTCTGATTAACCATCCATTTGTTTATCCAGCCTAAGGTTTGGTCACAGTCAGACCAGATAAAAGGGAGTCTATTGTATTTTTATACTACATGTATTATTAATAGAGTGGATTATTGTTTAATTGATTGTTTAACTGTCTGATTAACTGGGTTCGTACCTGCATAAAACTGATGAATTTAGATGTGATGTTAGATCCTGTGAAGGTGACTGTCTGAGGTACAAAACTGGTAAATAAAGTTGGTTGCTTGCTGAGCAGTTTGGATTTATTTGTTTTTTTGTTTTTGTTTGTTTGTTTTTTTGTTTTGTTTTGTTTTAGTTTTTGTTTGTGTTTCATTATTTCAAATCTTTTTAGATAATGATGTAGTAGACTTTGTGAGCTGCTTACCAAAATCATTGAATGGAATGGAAGTTATGAAGACTTCCTGAATAACGAACAAATAAATATTTAAAAGTCTTGGAGCAGCATATATAGATATTTCTTTGTTGTTAATTCTTTTGTGAGATGTTAATAAAACAAAATACTTAGGAAGTAAATATTTGAAAGCAAAACTTAGGAAAGAATAATACATTTTTTAGCTTAACATAAATGCTTAATTAATTCTTGTGTTTTTTCCACAATCACCTTACTTTTTTAAGTTTAAGACATTTGCTTTCAGTTTTTAATTTGCTTCTCTGCTGACATTTCTACAGTTGTAATTAACCCCTTCCTCCTGCTACATTGTTTTTCCAAGACTCACCTCCTCAGAATAAAAAAGAAACAAATACAGCAGTATTGTCATATGCCTGTGGTTAAAATTGACTTGTCACTGGCAAATCTAGTTATGGTCAGTTTTTTCAGCCATTTTCTACCAGGCCAATGGACATACTTTTATGTTTATAGATGTCCCATCCCTAGATTTAAGTGTCTGTGTCTGTGAGAGATGTTATTTATCTATTTATTTTATTTATTTATTTATTTATTGATTGATTTATTGATTTATTTTACCAATATCATAGAGTGCTGCTCATCAGAACAAAAGGTGAATGCAATTTATGAAATACTTTAGGACCTTAGCCATATGTTTTATTAAGAAACACCAAGAGATTTTGGCTATGTAACTGCAAAGAAGGTGACCCAAGTGTGTAACAGAAACTTTCACATAAATGAAATGCACTTTCAGGGTACAAAAAAGGATAATTTTTTTGAAAGCAAAACACTTAGGATAAATAGAGTAAAATTGAAGGGAGTTTATGTTAAGTATAACGTGAAGCAGCAATTTGTTAACAAACAACACGTGGCTATTTAGAACATATTTTTGGAGATCTAGTATGATACGCATTGCAACTGTACACAGAAGAGATGTAACACAGCCATAAAAGTGGGAAGAAAGTGAAACTGGAGATTAAAGGGCAACTACATCCTAAACACGACTTTCGTTGCTTGCATGTTGTTGCTTGAAATGAGATTCCCTATGTTACAGCTGCTCACACTTCATAGCTTCAGTTACTAACTGTTAATGCATTGTGCCTTCTTGTTTTCTAGAATCACAACCTCCCACAGGAAAAAAAGATAGCTTTTCACTGTCTTTTGCTGATCACTCTTTCCCCAAGTTGCATCAGCCTTAGAGTAAGAACTGAAAATAATTAATGTAATTGGGTATTAGAGGAGACCGTTCCTGTACTAGGGGTGTAGCAGGTATTGCACTCCTGTAAAAATGCTTTTTTATTGTTTTCATTTTAGTTTCACTTGCTTTTAAACCTCACACTTTTGAGTAAATGTTATAAGTAAGATGCATAGTTAAGTTGTGGGTTTGAGACAGGATTTTTGAATTTGTCTATGCAACATTGTGGACTCCCAGTGGATCCCTTTTTCTCAATCCTGAGTATATCCTTTTCCTACAAAAGTAACTTTACTCAAGTGGCCCCATGGTGTGGAGGGAGAAAGCCCTTACTGAGCCATAGATGTTCAACAAGAGATACTGGATCTGGAGGAGATGTGTGGAGTGGTGGAAGTGACATTATCAGGCTGCCCATCCTGAGAGAAGGGAGGCAGCATAGACCCACTGCAATAAAGCAGGGTTATGAGTCCAGCAAGTTCTGTGTTGAATAAGTAGTGTGCAACTCAGTCGGGAGGTTGCACATGGAGGCATGCATGCATGCACTTCCAGAGCGCTATGGTTGCGGAACTAACAAGGCTGCTGCAGGGTGGCAGGAGTTTTGGCACACCTCATGGCAACAGTATGACACTGCACTGGTATCCTTGATCTCCTCACTTCCCCTAGTCTTGGGTCAGATTTTATCCTGTAGAAACTGAAAAAGGTCTGGTAGGTGAACAAGGAAAACAGCTGGTGGTAACTTATGGTCAATTGCAGGGAGAAAAAAATACTCACAGCATTGTCATTTGTAAATTATACTTGATATTTCTATACTGTTCAGATTGTACACATTGTTAGCTTTGATTAAATCTAATATTTCATGAAAACTCACAACCATTACCCTCTCTTCAAGAAATGAGCACTGTTGCCTCACTGTAGAAAAAGGTAAATGGCTGCAATTAAGCAAAGACCTGAACCTTTGCTAGCTCCTCAACTATTTAAACATCTCTATATCAACACATTTCCCTTGCTTGCATCCAAACTCACTGCAAAAACATCCTTCTACAACCTTAGAAATCAAGAATACTCACCCCCCCATCCCATTATCACACCCACACCAAAACTTAGCTGCACTAATAACAAAAAACATCTATGGGAGTGCCTACCAGGCCATTTAAAAGACATTGATTCATATCCCATTTTTCTATCTCAACAGTTCCTATCTGAAAAACAAAAACAAAGTGACACTGTCAAAAATCCTGTTATATAACATAACTCCCCTCCCCTCCCCTGCAAATGTTTATAGCAAAACAACTCTTACCAGATATTTCTCCATAATTATTATATGCGCAGAGATCTGCTTCACTCCTTAATTCCTTCCCCTTATCCTCTTCTCCCTGTTCTGGATCCCCTCTACTTTGTGTAAATAGACATGTAAATGTAAAACTTTATTACAGATTCTTGAGTCCTGCTTTGAATTTTTTTGTGTTGAACTCTCCAAATGAATGAATTGACTACACCTTGTAGTGCAGTGCTTTCTTAGTTTGCATGATACGAACCAGCATCTTTACTTTGTAGTACTTTTTATTTGTGTATGATTTTTACCATGTATGTTTATGTTTGCATCCATCTAAGACTGTAATTGGTCAGTAATGGTCAGTGCTCTACCTCAGATAAACAAATAAATAAATGCCTTTTAGGAATTTGTGTCACTGCTTTCTACATCTTATTGACTGTTGCACAGCAGTTTTTGACACAGGAAAAGTCCACAGAGCAAGGTGCTAGCAGCCCTGCCCCTGTGTTCCACTATGATGATGAAATACATTTTTGCTGAGTCCAGTAGCATAGATACTGCTGCCATACAGAGACATGCCAGCTCTGTTGGTGTCATCTGTTACTGAAAGTTGAGGGGGCAACTCAGTTATGGAGGAAAGTAAAACGGACACCTCTGGCTGCAGAGTCAGTAATTGGAGAATGAGTTCCTGTAACTAGGACATTTACTCTTTACAAAACCCTTAACCACATTTCATAACTGTCATGAGAAACAGTTTGTCAAAGTCTGTTAAGGAAAAGGACAGGAACATAGATCAAAGTGAATCACAAAAATGTGCTGACACACTTTCCACGGTTTCTAAAGATAAAAGATCAGTTCAAAGTACTGTTATTCTAGGTTAGCATAACAAACGGCTTGAAATTAAAGGTAATGTAATAAAATGTCATTTTATTTGTCACAGATTGCATCACAAGGTAAGCTAACATGTCTGAAAAAAACTGTCAGTGTGGCACCGCTTAACCCATTATGGGATAGAGCAAACTGGAAAATACTAATTTTTTAGAGTTATGCAAGGGCATTAGTGTTGCATACAAGATAAATCTATTTTAAAAATATATTTTTAGTTGTCAACCATAGCAAGTACTTTAAACAAGATACAGTAAGTTTAGGTAGGTAAATTATCAAGGGCACTGACTTTTCCATTTCCAAAAAAAATAACTGTAAATAATGAATTCAGACTTTCTGAGAATGGGAAAAACACAGGATTTTCATTGAATTTGGCATTTTAGCCTAAACCACACACTCACCCACTCACCAGAATCAGTGTTTCTTCTCATGTTTATTATTCTTTACAACTTATAGTCAGCTTGCTTTACTGACTGTTCTGTGTAGAGAATCATTTTTTTTTATTTTGCACATATAGATGTTGCAAATTGACAATATCAGTTTTGTTCCAAATCCAGTCAGTGGCCATCCTGCACATTTTTTATTGAACTGCAGCTGTATTTGATGCAGTTACATGCATATGGCAGTGCTTAGCAAACCTTGCTGCTGTGTTCCATTCACTGCATCCTAATACTTGTGATGTGCCGTGCGCTGTTCTGCATATGCAATCTATCTGAAATGATCAGCTGTAAACACTGCAAATGAGTCTTGCAGACCATTCCTTCTAAAGATCTCCATTCATGTACGTAGCTGTTATTCAAATGAAATTATGTTTTTCTACAACAATAATGTCTGTTTTACTTTGAAATTAGTTCTGTGCATTAGGATGGCACAGTGGTGCAGCGGTTAACATTGTCATCTCACAGCAAGAGGTTCGATTCTCGGCTGGGGTGCCTTCTCTGCGGAGTTTGCATGTTCTCCCTGCGTTTGTGTGGGTTTCCTCCAGTTTCTTCCCACATTCTAAAGATATGTGACTGGTGCATTTCTCCCCAGGCCTCTGTTGAAAACAGGCTCTGTGTAGCCTAGTCGGACTTTCCCGGTCAACAAATAATAAATAAAATAAAAATTATAAAACTGGGAGACACAGAAATACAGTTTTGCAATTCCTTGAGTTACAGTAGTTGTTTGACATATAGGAAAGGTTACTGTAAAGGTCAGAGTGGGCTAAATGATGTGCACTTGTCTCTCTGTTTCATTGATTTGCTGATAATGATTAATGGATCAGTGGCAGAATGCAGAAAGTAGCATGTCCTCTGTTCGGTTTCTCATAACTCTCAACTCTCCAGATTTTAACAGAACGTCCAGATATCTGCCCCATATGTTTTGTTTGGTCTTCATAAAAATTTGTTTTTTGGACAAATCACTGGCAAATCATTGAGAACTGAAGTCAGAAAATAATGACAGACATTTTAGTTTCAAAGTCTATACCCTTCAGAAATTCCATGTTAATATCAACTTTCTAAGTTTGTAAGAGCAAGATATATATATATATATATATATATATATATATATATATATATATATATATATATACATATACATATATATATATATATATATATGTATATATAAATATATATATATATATATATATATATATATATATATATATATATATATTTTTTTTTAACATTTGTTTACCAGGAAAGTCCAACTTGGACAGAAGCCAATTTTCAGAGGAGGCCTAGTGATAAACACTCCAGTATATAAAATTTGTCCCTATTCTTGGGCCTTTTTTCCTCCCTTATTTATGGCTTTGTCAAGATTTCTTGCTATAAGAGGTTGAGAGGTATGATCATCGTGACAGCATAAAACCTCATGTACTTCAGGTATCATATGGGTATGCTTGTGGGTAAAACTTGTGGTGCATAAGTGGACTGAGGATTAAGGCTGTGAGCTCTTAATGAGATTCATTCTGTATTACTTAGCTTAATAATCTAGTCTCCATTTGCCTGCATTGTGACCCAGAGCAATAACCAGATAGTTCTCCCAACTGGCATCTAAAATGAGACATTTGTGCTTGGTGTCTTTACCCAGTTAAGAGACAAGCAAATGAATAAATCTGACATTCACTCTTTAAAAAGCCAACATTACACATGTCAGATGCAAACACCCCCCCCCCCACACACACACACACACGTGTTCACACTCTACACAGATTCATGCATCACAAACCCACAGTGTACAAACAGTGAATAAGTATCCACTTTAGACACACACAGACCCTGTGCACTGATACATATGCATTATGTAATATGATTTTTTTGGAATAGTTTCAGCTATGGCCTGGGTTAAAAGGGTAAGGCTGAATGCACATGTATGCACACCCCCACATACATAGAGGTAAAACTGACAAACTCCCTGACCCTAGAATTGTAAAACAGAAATGATAACCACTGAGCATTACGCCGTATTGTACATTTATACACCAGTGGACCGGGGCAAGGCCTCATGTCTAGCTATAATGCTGTAGACCTAGTTTTCAACAGTATCTCAGGGGTTCCTGTCTTTGGCCAAATTTTCAAAATATCAAATGTTCATTGGCCAAATATTTAGAACATTGAGCCAACTTTTATGCCTTTATCATCTCCACCTCCCCCCATTTTACCATTTTCTACATGGGGTCATGATGTCGTGTCAGCTGTCATCATCTCTCTTGACTCAATGCCATTTTCCTACCTTCTTATACAGTCTTGCCTGTGTCTCACAGGTCTTTGCCGACGAAATCCATCCATCTGTTTGCTGGATGCCCTTGTTCCTATTGCCGTCTTCCTTTCTGTCCCGAATCAACTTCACCAGATTGTCTTTTGCTTTCCTGCACATGTGCCTTGACCAGCATAATCTGTTCTCTTTGATCATTTCTGCAATTGGAGCTCCTTTGGCTTCTGCTCTTAAGTCCTCATTTCTTCACCTGTCCCACAGTGCGCATCCTACCACCCATCTCAAGGACTTCATCTCCATCACCTCTAGCTTCCTCAGCTGCTCTGCCTTTATTGCCCACATTTCTGTACCATACAATAGTACTGCTTGCACCACTGTTTTGTACACTTTACCTGAACCACATAATCTGTTCTCTTTGATCTTTTTTTTTCAGTTGGAGCTACTTTGGCTTCTGCTCTCATGTCCTCATTTCTTCGTCTGTCCCATAGTGTGCATCCTAACACCCATCTCAGCACTTCATTTCCATCACATTTGGATTCCTCATCTGTTCTGCCTTTACTGCCTAGGTTTCTGTACCATACAGTAGTACTGGTTGCACCACTGTTTTGTGCACCTTACTTTTCAGCTTCTTTGGCATTCTTCTGTTATACACTCCAGCTAACATTTAGTGACAGCTGGCTGCAGCCTCTCTGAGTCTAGCTTTGGCCTCCTCATTTAGACTTCCCTTCTCCTCAGTCACCCCTCCCAGATACTTGAAGCTGTTAATCTGTTCCACTATTTTCTCTCATATCCCAGTTTTCAGTTTCTTCTGAAATGCACCATTTGCTACAATTACAACTGTCTTATCTGTATTCATATTCATCAAATGTGCCTTCAGGTATGCATTCCATTCCCATATACTTTGCTGAAGTTCTTGCTTAGTGTCTGCATACAGCCACTTTGTTGATCTGACCCTTCTGACCTGTTTGCTAATGTAGTCCATCACCAGTATGAACAGCAGTGAGCTCAGAGCTGAACCCTCTTGCATACCCACTCCTACTGGGAACCCCTCTGTGAGACTAAACACTGTTCATACTTAAGAAGCCTGCGCCACTCAGACATGAGTACTGAAGATGGCAGAAGAAAGGCACTGAACAGACAGAGAGATGGTGATAGTTAACATGACACTCTGACTCTATATAGAAAATGGGAGAAAGAGGGTTGATGATGATGATGATATACAAATACACTACAGAGAGAGAGAGAGACAGACAGAAGGTCATGTTATGAGGAGTAGGACAGAAGTCTATTTAGAAGGAATAACCTAGATAGGTAGAGATATCAATGATTACTCAATGAGCGCACCATCCAGTGAGAAGGCAAGGAATCTGGTAGAATAACACTACAGCACTCTTCAGTCCTACAAACTGATGATCTGCCTTTCTTGTGATGTCACTCCAACCTCTACAAGTATATGTATACATCAGAGACGCATGCAAGTGAGTGCACAGATAAATAGGCAGACAGACACAGATGCACACAGAAATACAGACATGGTGTGTGTGTGTGTGTGTGTGTGTGTGTGTGTGTGTGTGTGTGTGTGTGTGTGTGTGTGTGTGTGTGTGTGGTATACACACACATTTTTAATACCTTTATTAAATTCTTATGATGTAGACACCGACATAGGTATGCATATGAAAATAGGAAAGAAAACAAACCATATTTTCATGCAATCTGCTTTTTAACAATTATTTACTTCAACATTACATAAATTGTCTAGTTCTTGTCTTCCCTTAACATTCACTGCTCCTGCTCCTACACATTATTCTGCATGTATTATTTTTACAACTTCCATTTATTTCTATGTAGTTTGCTTCTTCCTTATTCTAAAAATCCCAGCTCCAGTTATTTTATCTCCTTTACAATGTTCAGTCTTTGAAATACAGTTGGTTTAGATTTTGATTTTAATTTTCTAGTAATTGCTTTTATAGCATAAAATTTAATAAGGCTTTACCATGTCTGGGCAATTCAGATCACATATCCAAGATCAAGATAATAACTTCCTTAGTTACATTTCTGACAAAGTATGCGGAAGGGAATTTTTAAAATCTGCTATCTCATTTCCCGACGAATATATTTCCAGTTACCTCTCTCTGTCCCATCATACCTGGAGCATTTGATGGCTAATTGAAGAAAAGTTCTCTGCAGACTGCTTGAGGTATAAATTGCCTATACAAATATTTCCAAGCAAAAATCTTAAACCTTCTGGACTTTGTTTCGTAGATGTCCTGTCGTTGTTCTTTTGTATATTGCATTTACATTCTGTTTTCCCAGTGTTTTTTAACCTCCTATGAGTTATAGTTATTGTGCAATATTTTATGTCTTCATAGTTTTCCCTTTTTGTAGCATATTTTTCAGACTCAATTAAAAACTCTACCAGAGATAGTATTTCACTTAGCATTCCCCTCCCTATCCCTTTTTCTTTGCTTATACTCAGTTATCAGTCCCTGGTAGGGAAGGCAGTCTGCAACAAGCAGTCCAAATTTCATCTTCAGAAGGTCAGGCAAATTCATAAAATATGCAGTTTTTACTTTACTTCTGAAGACTTATCATTCATGTCTCTCTATAGAATAGAAGAAAATGCCTTTTGAAAAAAATATTCTTAATAATTTAGTATTATTCTTAATCCTCCAATGTAGTGTACCTTTATCAAGAGTGCTGCAGCCTGCAGAAATCCGCACTGTTATGTTGCTAATAAGGGGTAAGTACATCTTCTTCTGCCACTGTGGCCTGGAATATGACTATTTTGTTGCTTGAGCTTTACTTCATGTCTTGTTTTATTGCTTGTTGGTCATCCTTTCTGGTTCCTACATTAGGTTCCAGATTGTTTTATTTCCTCTTTATCACTACTTGTTTCACTTGCTCTGGGGTTTATCATTGTGCAAGGAGCAATTCAATGGCTCTTTGCCCTTTTTTCTCCAAAGTTGTTAAGACCATTTGTGTGTCTATGTAAAAACCTGAGCATTGCCAGGAAACATAGGTCTGGGTGTTGTTTTGATGATTCAAAACTTATTTGGGGAATTTAATGGATCTGAACTTCAACCAATACTTTTTTCTGTAGGCTCCATTATGTGGTGAAATGGCACATTATTTGTTTCTATAGTATGCTGTACATAGTACTTCTGGTCCTCATACAGTCTGTGACAGTTTGTGTGTCAACTCATGTGCTGTATATTTCTACCAGGTCAGTTCAAAATGAGCCTGATACTATGTTAGACCTGTTGTCAAACACACATCTGATATTTGTCACAAGAATCTGGTTAGATGATACCGTCCATCCTGCTCTTGTAGCCAAAGTGCCCCAACATTCTCTGTCATTAAGTACCAGAGGCTTAACTTGATAATGAATGTACCAACTTCTCTAAGTATGCACTGACTGCAGGAGCAAACTTTGAGTACCTCATCTACTATTTATTTGGAATTGCAAAGACATTCTTTCCAAAATTCACCAGCCTTCTTGGGTCCTCAGTGGAAAATAATTTCTTTGTATTAAAAAGGGGTTTGGCTTTGCTCGAGTGGTTATCTCATACAAATTTGGTCATTTACTGGACTTGGTCTTTCCACTTGGTATAATGTCTACTGATATGGTGGTGGAACCTGTTACTTCATTTGACCACTCAGTACAAAGGTTATGTACTTACCATAATGACAAATCTTCTTGATGTATGCCCATACACTGAAAAGAATGGACTGGTTGCTGCAGGTAAAGATCCTTTCAAGGTGTTTCAGAAAACCTCATAAGCTCAAGTTCCTCACCTCACTCCCATACTGCATCTGTGTCCCCACTCTCTGCAGACTGAGAATGGCTCCAGCAGTTCTTATAACACAGTAAGGTGTGTGTGTGTGTGTGTGTGTGTGTGTGTGTGTGTGTGTGTGTGTGTGTGTGTGTGTGTGTGTGTGTGTGTGTATATCCATATATATATATATATATATATATATATATATATATATATATAGTTCCACTTCTAACCATCAAAATTTCAAAACATCGAAGTTCTGATCATCGAGACCAGAACATCGAATTTTGAAACATCGAAGGTTACAAGTGTAACCAAAAAAAAAAAAAAAGAAAAATTAATTTTAAGCCCCCCCTGCACCCCCCCACACACCCCTACTTTAATATTCCAACTCCAAGACCGCACTACAGTGGAATAAAGGGAAATCTCCCATTTAGCGCTATATGCAGAAGTGCTAAACGGGAGATTTTCCATGCCCTGTCTGTAGTGCCATCACACGGATGGCACATAGACACACACAGTATGCAGGGTACCTTGGTGCCCTGCAAAAACAAACATACTCCCATCTACCCTTACCTTTTTCTTCCCCTTAAAACCTTCGATATTTTAAAACTTGATGTTCTGGTCTTGATGATCTGAACTTTGATGTTTTAAACGTTCTATGGTTTGAAGGGGAACCATATATATATATATATATATATATATATATATATATATATATATATATATATATATATATATATACAAGGTATGAACTTTCCCTACATTTAAGAGTCTATTGGTATTCAGACTGTACATCTGTTGGTTCAGAGAAGGCATTTTTTGGCAGGCTATAGGTAGTTATGTATGTTGCAGTGCACGTTCATGGATCAAGGTCTGTTATTGTGAGGTAAGTACATATCTTCTGTATCCTACTTGATCCAGTTCATACACTGCAAAACTAGAACCAAGTCCCTAGCAGTACAGCTTGGGTGTCATCATGAAAGAATGCCACTGAGAACAGTAGCCTCAAAGGAAGTTCGTGACCTTAGAATTATGTCCAGCTTGTACTGTTTGGTGACGGTATGCAGTGAAGTCCATGTAACTGCTGTAAAGGTGTTATCCACTGATACATTTCAAAAGGAAATTGAGAAAGTAGGTAGTGATCTGGTAGAATGGGCCTTTAGTTTAGTCTGTAAAGATTTTTGGCTAGATATGTAATAGTACAGAGTGCATTTAGATATCCTCCTGGATTGTGCAATGTCCGTCATTTTTTTTGACAGACATTTTCAGTGATAGGCACTGACAACTGTTGGTCATATCTCATGCTTTTAGTATGATTCAAGTATAATCTTAATTGCCTGTACACATATAGACAATGTAATTTACAATCTCTACTGCTTGAATTTTAGGGAAAGAGTACCTGATATAGCTTGATTAAGGTTAGAAAGAAATTGACTCTATCTTCAGCATTAACGCTGTGTTAGTTCTGAGTGCAACTGTCTTTGTGAAAAAAATTATTTAACGTGGCCTGCAAGACAGGGCATCAAAGCTGAGGTCATGGCTACTAAAACTCAAATTTTTTCCAGGCAAGTTAAGGATTGCTTTTAGTGCCAGCTCAAAGAGTGAACTGTTCAGTTTCTCCAATGTAAAATAAAGAAACTACAACCTTTACTGAAGACTACTTGAACTGGAACTGTAAAGGGTTTTAGCCCTTGCCTTGTAGCCCACAAGGCAAATTTATCCTATTTGTCTTTGTATAGTTTTCAGTTCAAAGGCTGCTGATCTGGCATTAGGATTTGAACCATCCTTGGCCCGTATGTTGGATCCCTGGCCATTACTGAAAGTGGTGAAACTATGTGGTCAGTCGGGAGGTCTGAATGTCCAGGTGAGGCTTGATATATGTGTGAGCTAGAAGTCCTGGATGAGGATGCAGAAGGGAGGGATTTCCTTATGAGGTGAGGCCAGAGAAGGGGAATCAAACCTGACAAGACTAAAAATGCAGCTAGTATAATGACTTTGGCCTTGCACATGCTAGCTTTCTGGTGAAACCTCATCATAATCAGTATTAAGGGACAGGAGTAGCGGAGCCTAAGGACGAAAAATTGACAAAAGCATCCCTTTATATATGATCCTGTTGAGGGATTAGGGAAAATAAGCTGCTTTTGGAGCTGGAAGTTGAAGTGAAAAGATCTCAACAAGGCTTACCCCAGTTTCAGAAAATTATCCTCACTGTAGACATATTTAGAGATGGCGAGGCACCAAAAGGTATCTACTCAGTTTGTCCACTAAAGTGCTGTTTTATCCCCAAATGTGCATTGCAGTCAAAAAGCACTATACATTAATAACCTATTCCCATATTTTCAGTACTTCTTGTCAGAGGAGAGTAGGATCTAATTCCTCCTTGTTTGTTGATGCACCACATTACAACCATGGTGCAGGAGTGTATAGCAGTTGCACCATGAAAATGGAGGTCCTGTGAAAACCCTATAGTACTCAGTGTCTGTGCCTCCTCTTGCATTTCCTCTTCCTTGGGGTGCATGGAGTTTAATTGTCTGAGCACCGAGTAGAGAAATCTTCTGCAGACCTTCAGGATTTCATGAGGCTTTTCTGTACCTGATCCCACTGTGATAGTATAAATGACACAAGGCTGCAGACTGAATGTTGTGCATGAATTGAGCCACACTGAAAGTTAGCTATTCCAAAGCAGCAAAGCTAGAGGTTTTCCTTTTGGCCAACTGTCTCATCTCAGCCATTGATGCTGAAACCACTGGTATCAACAGAATTCGAACCACTAACCTGGTTGAGACCAAAATCAGGGTCAAGATCTTAAATACTGATTGTGTTTCAGTACCAGGGACTCAAAGGCTGATTGTGTTGACACTGGAAATAGCACCAGTCTCAACATTAACATATTAACATCAATGACCTCAGACCTAGTGACTGTCGGCAAGGATGAAGAACACTAGGATCGGAGATGTGAACCTGCTTCAGCAGATAAAATAATCATTGCGGAATGACAGTTTCATCATGCAATGACTATCCTTTCTCTAGAGAAAACTTCTACTCCATACCAAGCAATGTTACACACTCTTCATTTGAAAAGGAATTAGACAATTGGGTGGGTATTCACAAACTCACCTCTGGCATGGCTGTCCTATCTTTCTTTGAAAAAGTAAGATAAGACCTCTGGTTGGATACTAAAAAGACATAAATGGCCTCATTGCCCAGTTGCTTTGTATTTTCTGTGATTTCTGTAGGAGGTGGTACTGAGATTACTTGCACCAGGGGGGTTGATACTGAAAGAAAAGTCACAGGCAGTGTAAGTGGAAACAACACAGGATCCACAAAAGTGTTCTGAAACTTCCAGTGCCAAAACAGAGCCAGGGGCAGGAGCAGATGAAGTGGAGGGTTGAAGTTCCTTTCTTGACAACCTTGCCACTGAGGGGGATGGAATGATACCTAGTTCCAAATGGGCCTTGATCAAGGGCATTGTTATTATCATCATCATCATCACCACCACCACCACCTTAACCCAATCTGTATCTGCTGAAGAACTTCACCCTTACCTATAAGATCTAATGGACAAAGCTGATGAAGGTCTGGAAAGCTAGATAGTGCTTGCTCTGTGGAGAAGCATCCAAATCTCCTCCATGGTGCAGAGTCTCAAGATAAAAAAAAAAAAGAAAACATGCTGGAAAATGTCATCCCAAATAGTCAATGCTTTTATCTTATCACACAAATCAGCAAGACTTCTTCAGAAACATAAAATTCTTGCACTCATTGCATTATATATTCCAAAGTCACTTGACTGAAAGACCCAATACTTGCTACTTAATTAGTGCACTGTACATTTTCTAGCCTTACATAGTTACTAGGCTTGTGGTTCAGTACACCATTGAGGAGCCTATCCCAATTTCTCCAAAGCCTGGTTAAGTGACCTGCTCATTTTCAAACAGTAGGCAAATCAAGGTTGGGAGAATCAAACCATGGACCACAGGAAGCACCTTCTTAATAGCTCTCAGCCTTAAGCCTCTGCAATGTATACAGATCCTCTGTGGTAACTGTGAGACATTTCATTCACATGTGTGTCGCTTAAATACAAAAGTGTATTATTACCTTACTTGGAGTAACAAGGTATGGGAAGAGAGTACTCTTCACAGTAAGATTTCCCTGAGTAAGCAGAACATAATGTGTAGATTATTTTTATTTATATTCCTTCTCGAGTGTGGGCCAGAGATGCTGCATGGAAGCATTTTTTTCTAGGAAGGTAGCATATGCCACAGATTTCACTGGATAGAGTTACAAGTCTAATGTGGGGGTCTATATCAGATCATCAAAATGGCTCATTATCGAATGCCGTAATGTTGAACTGCAAAACCTTAACCCTAACAATATCGAAACCTCAAAACAGTGAATTTTTTCCCAGGGAAAAAATTTGCTGTTCTGAGAAATACACGCACACTACAAGCCCACTAAAAAGCAGCAATCCACACACATACATTTAAAAGTTACATCTAACCCTACACTACACTGCACATACACTACTATCTATCCAGTTACCTTAACCCAGACCCTAACCCTAAGGTCCGTCACTATCGCACACTCACCTCACTGCCACCCTAACCCACTTAACCTGCCCCTAACCCAAATTCTCACTATCGCACACTCACCTCACATGTGCCCTGACACTAACTCACTTAACCCACCCCTAACCCCAAATTCTGTAACAGTTGCACACCTACCTGACCAGCGCCCTAACCCTAACTCACCCAATCCATGCCATAACCCGAACGTCCGCACAATCACACACTTACCTTAACCCAACCTGTAACTTTCCACTGCATCACTGAAAACAGCGAAGCCACAACAACGGCCAACCAAATTCTTTCCCTAGGAAAGAATTCAATTTTGTGCAGCTTCGCTGTTTTCAGCGTTCACGATATTGGGTTCGATATTAGATCATTCGAAATTCTGCCATTTCGATGATCTAATTTAGACCCTAATGTGGTTGGTGGAGGCTGCATCATCATAAAAGTTTTGAGGGTGCTAAAACTTTGAATTAATCACAGTGTAGGCACAAGTTATGATGAAACAAGGGAAGGGAGCATTGTACGTGGTGGCAAAGAATAGACTCTGTGGAACAGGTATTTGCCAGAAGTCAATGACTATATCTGTGATGATGACAGAGAGGGCATGCAGTTTTGTTGGGATCCACAGACTTCTTTCCTAAAGTAGTTAATAACAATTTTCTGTAAAGTTAAGAAGCAGGCATTTAACTTGTCAAACCCTGTTTTGTTTCAGGGAATTAATTCCTAAGTTAGATAGTTTGGCTAAGTGTTGATTGACCATTACATATTTGCCCATATTAAATGTAATTTATTTCTCTTTTATTTAAATACAGCAATAAGAAGAGAGGCCCAAGTGAATCGGGAGCTACTTACCTATATTGAATTGTATGAAGACCAAGTATATACATCATCTGAATGTCAAAGGTCAACCACCACTCTATCTTTGCCTTAAAGGTAATGTAAGCAAGAGGAAGTGAAAAAGAGAGAGGGAGAAGACATGGTGAAGCTGTGTTACAGAGCTTTACTTATATAACAGAAGGCTGTATTACCAAAGATTTGTCATTGTAATCCCCTTATACTGGATGTATAGAAAAGTAAACTGCTACAAGCACTGTTAAAGTAACAGTGCTGATGTGTGCATTATTTGATCAAGGTTCTTTCAAGAAAGACATAGCTCCATTGCTCGTTTAGCCTGACTGTGTTGCTGTCTTGAAGGTGAACTCCTTTGTAAGCTTTTTTACTTTGTAACTCTGACATGGAAGTGGACATTTTTGGGTCTATATTAAATTCTCGAAAGCCGACAATGTCGAATCTGACATTGTCGACACGAGAATAGTGAAACTGCAGAACATCAAACAAGTAATTGGGGAGATTTATGTTTACTTCAATGTAGTTCGGTCTCGGAGTTGGTATATTTAAGTAGCGGGGGATGTGGTGGGTGCAGGGGGGGCTTGCCCCACCCCGCACCTACACCGTTTAGTTTTTTTTTGTTGTTTTTATTTTTTTCTGAACATTCAATGTTTTAACAGTTCGATCACTTAAAGGTCGACATTTAGTGATTCGAACTGTTAAATATTCGATGTTCTAATATAGACCCGACATTTTTAACATCCGACAAGCTCATTGATTTATTTTTTCCCTTTGATTTGAATTAAGTGTTTCCATTCCCTCTGAATGTTAATGCATAATTGATCTTTTATATTTATCTATATATATATATATATATATATATATATAAATATATAAATATATATATATATATATATATATATATATATATATATATATATATATATATATGGTTCCCCTTCAGAAGGTCGAACGGCTGAAATCTGGAAATGCATATGGCCGAAGCCATATGCTCGAATTTCAGAAGCTCGACCTTCTGAAAGGGAAGTAAAAAAAACAAAACACAAAACAATGTTTCAGCCCCTGCAGCCCCCACACCCCCCATTACTTATTTATTCCAACTTCGAGATCGCACTGCAGCGCAGTAAGGGAAATCTCCCGTTCTGCGCTGTATGCCAATACCCATTCAGAAGGTCGAGCTTCTGACATTTTGAGCATATGGTCTTGACCAAATGCATTTCGAGATTTCAACCGTTCGGCCTTCTGAAGGGGAACCATATATATATATATATATATATATATATATATATATATATACACCCACACACACACACACACACACACACACACACACACACACCGTATTTCTTCGTAATCGACCTAAGTGGTCATGATATAAACCCTACCCCAAAAATAAGCCCCAGTTAAGATCATCAACAACACACGATGGACATGTTGAATTATAAAATAGTATTATTGACACCTGTTGACTGAGGTTATCGTACTCTGCAAGCCATTTTCGGACCATTCGGACACCCAACTTCTTGTCTTTGCAGAAAGTTGTAAGATTCTTTCCCTGGGAGTCCTCCATGATTCTTACTGTAATCCTAATCATCACTCACACTTGACGGTTGAGATCCTTGGCCCATAAACACTGGCAAGTGTACTTTGATGGGTCAAAGTACAGACAACGCACGTAAAGCATGCGCACTTGATAACGAATGGCTGTGGTTGTGTCTTCATAACCGTTGCCATTTTGTGTTGCCACTCCGGTCTCGTAAGTCTTCAGTTAACCCCCCCCCCAGGCAAGATGAGTGCAAAAAGAAAGAGCTATTCGGTCGAGTACAAGAAAGGAATCATGGAGGACTCCCGGGGAAAAAATCTGATGGCTTTCTGCAAAGAGAAAAGGTTAGATCTCCGAATGGTCCGAAAATGCCATGCAGCGTACGATAACCTCAGTCAACAGGCCAAAGAGGGAAATGCTAAGAAGTGCAAGTGTGGATCAGGTCGGCAAACATTATTTCCAGAGCTGGAAGATAACATTTGTGAAAGGATTGCTAACAGGAGAGCAAAGGCTTTGGTTGTGCGCAGGGCTGATATTCAAGCATTTGCCCTTGCAATGGCACCTCGTTTAGAAATATCCCCAGAAGAATTCAAAGCATCACAACATTGACTGGATGGCTTCCTTCAGTGATATGAACTGTCTCTAAGAAGAGCAACAGCACTGTTCAAGCTGGAAAATCTGAAGTTATTAAACGTGCACTTGTGCTCAATTCCTTTTTTGATGGCATCGACTTTTCTAAATACCAACTCTCCAACATGATTGTTATGGATGAAACTGCAGTCTTTATGGGCCAAGGATCTCAAACAACAATTGATCAGAGGAATGCCTTGTCAATCTACATTTTCTCCACTGGTTACGAGAGTGCACATGGCAATTCATCTTGATGGAAAGAAAACCCCACCTCTAATCATTAGTGAGGGCAAGAAAGATAAGACTGAACATGTTTCAGGCATTTACATTCTTAAAACTGAAAAAGCTTGGTGCACACAAGCAGTTATAAGGAAGTGGGTCAATGTAATGCTGCCACTTGTTTTGCGAGGTGGCGAAAGAGGTCTGCTAGTCTGGGATTCAGCCAGCACTCACCACGCTAAAGACATGAAGAAATTCCTTGCACAGAGAAGAATAGATCAAATAATGATTCCCGCAGGAATGGCTGCCTATCTTCAGACTCTTGATATTACAATAAACAAGCCATTCAAGGACCATTTGCGCATGGAACTCAATGACTACATTGAAAATAGAATGAAGAGAAATCAGCATGGAAACTTTGTGAAGCCTAGCCTGCATGAGGTCGTGACTTGGGTGAAAAATTCATGGGATAAAATTACTGACAGCTGTGTTGCCAATGCACTATGAGCAGGCTACATTGACAAGCAGTGCTCATTTAAGGACAACTCTATTGCTAGGCATGACAGAGTGGGGCCAATGGTTCTACAGGAAATGGAGTCGCAAGAAATTCAGGCCAGAATCCAAGGGTTGGATACTTATGACAATGTTCCAGAAGAAGATGACATGGCTGTATTTGAATAACTTTTCCATTATCGGGGCAACAGAATGGATTGCTTCTGCTTTCAGTTTTATTCCCCTCCTCCAATACACATGTATTGAGATTTTTCTGCACTTTCTGTTAAGCATGAAATATTGCACTGCGAAAGCCAAGGTGTAGATATTCTGAAGTTGAAATGTTTGTTGCACTGTTTATGTAGAATTCTCACACAACTGTTAACGCGTTACTTAGAACTGTTGCCGAATAACAGAAAAGTAACAAATAAATGTCAATTTGTGTACATAATAAATGTTTATTTTTGTACATGAATAAATGTCGATTTGTATACATGAATAAATGTCGATTTTTGTACATGAATAAATGTACATTGTTGTAGTGGGGTAAATAAGGCATCCCCTGATAATAAGCCATAATGCATATTTCGGCAGGGGAAAGAGTATAAGACCCGGTCTTATTTTTGGGGAAATATGGTATATATATATATATATATATATATATATATATATATATATACACACACACACACACACACACAAGTAAGTGTTACTTTCTGCTTTATATTTCAGTGTGTCAAAGGTGCCATTTTATTATTGTATGCTTTTGAATTGTAAACACATTTTTTTGTCCAGACTGGCTTGTCTGAAGAGTTAAAGACAAACAGTTAAAAGTTTGTATGTCTAAGCATGGTTTGCTTGTCATTGAGAAAGATTAAGAGCAAGAAACTGAGTCAAAACTGAAATCTGAAAGTAACTCATTTTACAGAAATGAAAAGTCACCCTATATTTAAGCATGGGTTTTTTTTAATATACTTATGATTTCACTCTAGCACTAGAAGAGAAACATACAGCTGTGCATTGTTTTTGGAAAACTGCTCTCGGCATTTTCTGAAAATATCCAGGTCAGAGGTCAAAGTGCTATGCTAGAAAATAGGCTGGTATTCTACCTATGTTCTGTTGTAAGGCATTGTTTTGCTGTACAGTAGGTGCTGTCCTTAAGTAAGATATTGAAGTCCTTTGCTTTTTTAATGGATGTTTAGGAAAAAGTGCATTATTATGTGGCATTGGAGCTGTTATGAAGGAGATGTAAGTTACTAGAGAATGTGAGTAGAAGAGTCACCCTAGTCTTGATTTTTTTAAACCACTGCTTTTGTATCTTTTGAAGTATTTATCGTTTTGTTTCAAAGTCTGCTAGAATAATTAACTCACAACAGAGAAGCAAGGAGATAGTTGACCGCAGCTCTAAGGTAGAGCACTGACTTCACTTCCTTGTTATATGTGAAAAATGAAAAATAAAAACACTTAAATGTTGCAATATTAAGCAACAGTAATAAATAGTCCAAACTTTCAGAGGTTAATCCCTCTCCTATGAGGATAATGAGGAAACAGACTCAAACAGGCTTAGTTACTGGAATAACTCGGCTTTAATTCATGACAAGCACTTTTTGTCCACCAACTGGACTTAATCAGATCAATTTTTCATTAACAGTTTTAACCCCTGGAAAACATATATATATATATATATATATATATATATATATATATATATATATATATATAAAGCACAAAGGATCATAAATCATGACAGACAACCTCATACATAGTAATGAGCCTAGCCTACAACTAAAGCTAGCCTGATGTAAAGCAAGTCATTTGTACTATCCAAACAAAAATAAGAAACATAAAGAGTAATCATAAAATAAAGTCCAAATAAACCAAAGTGCAGATCTAGTAATTAACTCCTAGTTTCTCTACAGATGGGGGACAAGGTGTCATAAAATAAAACTCCCTTCACTAAAGGCTATATAGCACCAAGGTGACAACAAGATCTTTCCAAAAGGAGTCGTAAACTAAAAAATTATAAGGAAACAAAAAATATATAGAGATCTGAAGTGAAGAAGTGTGTGTGTGTGTGTGTGTGTGTGTGTGTGTGTGTGTGTGTGTGTGTGTGTGTGTGTGTGTGTGTGTGTGTGTGTGAGAGTGTGCGTGTGAGACCATAGGCACATGAATCAAGAAAATGACATCCACTATTGTAACCTTGGAAAAGATGCGATATAAAGAAACATAACAGATAAAAATACAATCAAAATAAAAACTGAAATCATAAGTGTATTAAAAACAAACCAAAAAGAAAGGGACTTTCACCCACAGGGCTTTAACAGATCACTGTTAAAATTGAGCAAGTATAAAAACAATCATACACTAAAATCTGGGAAAAAAAACAAAATGTGTGGAAAAAATGCAAATGACTCTGCATATGCATATGTTGTAGCAGAACAGAAACCAAGCAGAGACCATCAAGAATACAGGCATGAAAAAATGTCCAAGAAAAGTGAAGAAAGGAGCAAACATGCCATGTCAGAACCATTAATAAAATAATATGTGGTCCAGTTTCCTAAGCTGAAGAATGCATTTAATTCAACAAGCAGAATTAAGACCAGGCAAGTCACAGGTGTTAAGGTGCATTTGCCATTCCAACTCCTCCTTTTCAAGAATGACATTACAGTTCCCCTGGAGTGGAACCATCCTGATTATGTCCGAAATGTGAAAAGTGAAAAAAAAGAATGACCTGGTGAGTCAGTGCTGTGTTTTCCAAAAGGATTCTTGCTTAGTCTATTTCTGATTTCAGATGTGTGCTGGGCTATCCTTCTTTTAAACTTAAAAATAGTTTTCCTACATAAAAAATTGACACCTGGAGCAGTGGGTTCTATAAACAATATTTTTACTGTTACAGTTCCCAGCCAACTTACTGCTATATTTCTTACCCACGCTGGGGCAGATGAAAAAATCTCTGCAGCTCATGGACTCAGAAGAGTTAGAGAAGGGGGGGCCACATTTAAAGGTTGTTTCTTGTATTAATACAGAGTTTTTTCCATCAACAAAGGCTTTCGGTAGGAGGCAAGAAGTCTGCAGGTGCAAACAGTTAATCAAGAGAGAGCTAAGCAGTATATTCTGAGTGAAATTTACAAAGATTCTTTTGCAAATCTGCAAAGCCAATTACTGTTTTTACTTGAAGATATGAAATCTGCAGATGCAAGTAATTGATTATGAGAGGTCTGAACAATGTCAAGAGACCAGATGGCTTAATAGTTAAGGTCTTCACCTCCCATGCACAATGTAGAAGGTTCAATCCTGACCTCCGACCAATGCCTAATTGGAGTTTGCATGTTCTCCCTGTGTCTCCGTGGGGTTTCTCCCATGTCTGAAAAACATGCTGAGTGTTTCCATCTCAAACTCACTAATGATTGGAGCTGTGGGCAGCAGCACAGACTCTACATGGTGTCCTATAGGGGAAGAGTTGTACAGACAAACCGTTTGGGTATCTACTGTGGTGCACAGTATCCTCAAGATAGAAGAACACGTATCACAGGCTTCATGCCATGGCATGGCTAGCCACTCAACAGCATAAAATATCTCTCTAGATGATTCAGTCATGTTGACTAATGTCACCATGATTGGGCATGAATAGTTATCAGAGATAAGTGGGTTGAGGACCCAGCCTACTCTGACCCATGCCAGGGACCCTTACTAATGGTGGGAGGGGTATATATGCCACTGTTGGCCAGTGTGTGCCAGACCATAAAGCCCAGCAGCTACGGCTGGTGTCTAGTTGCCCAGCCTGGGTTAACTAGGATAGCACTGTTGAGTGAAAGCTGGACATAAAACCAACCAACCTGCCAAAAATGAACTGAGAATTGCTATGCTTAATGCGGGACGCAGCTTGGAAGTGGATGACATGATGATATGGAGGAGGCTGGACATCCTATGTATCCAAGAGATGAAATGGAAGGACAGTGCAGCAAAGCCACTTGGCTTGAGAGCCAGACTCTACTACTCGGGTGGAGGAAAGGCTGGAAATGGTTTAAGAATTGTGGTGAGAGAAAGGCTTCAGAAGACAGTGAGGGATATCATCAGAATGGCAGTCAGACTCCAGTGTAATTATAGGGCAGTATTCATAATTTCAGCTTATGCCCCACAGCAGGGTTGTGATAGTGAGGAAAAGAGTACATTCCGACAGCAGATGCAGGACCTACTAGATAAAGCAACATGAACTGGTGTTGATAATGGGTGACTTGAATGCACATATCAGGACAGACAGAACAGGATATGAGAACTGCCTGTGTCCACATGGGTGGGACATCAGGAATAAAGAAGGAGAAGCCATTCTAGACTTCTGTCTGGCAAATGGCTTGATAGTAGTCAACACAAGGTTCAGAAAGTGAGAGAGTCACAAGATCACATACAAGAGTAGCCAACATGCAACTCAGGTAGACTTCCTCCTAATAAGGAAAAGCCACTGGGGTAGAATCCATGATTGCAAAGTCATCCCCAGTGAAACAGTCGGCCCACAGCATAAACCATTAGTTGCCATAATCAGCTGCAAGCAGTGGTCAGAGAAGGATTTAAGGTCAACAGAGGCTAGGCTGAAGACAGTACAGTTATGTACACTTACCATAAATGTAGATGTTCAAGTGTATTCACTGTTGCAGTCATCACATTTGGGTTATCTGCCTGCAGGTAGCCCTCAGCTGGCCTGAATACCAGACTCTTCAGATTTCTGCGTCAGATGCTGTCTCTTATTCCATGACGTCAAGTCATCAGGGGTATAAAACATGCAGCCAACGCCATTACATCAGTTTTTCTTGCCCCAGATGTCAGGTGCCCCCACAATAGGAAGCAATTATATGGTATGGTACACCCCCATCAAAAAGCAAATACACCAGAAAAAATAAATATACCAAACAAGAAGGAAAGGTAGAGCCAAGAGAAGTCAGGGGACCGGAGGGAGGGTAACCAGAACTGCAACAGTGAATACACTCGAACATCTACATTTATGGTAAGTGTACTCAACTGTACTATGTTCTTCGTGTTTCACTGCTGTAGTTATTACATTTAGGTAGATTCCCAAAGCTAAGGAATGGAGGAGGAAGTTAGAGAGCATTAGGACCAGCTATTAAGCCCTGCAAGACTGCAGTGGCAAAACCAGCACTGGATTTAGAAAAAATAGGCATGTGGTAATGCTTGGTGAAGATATGTACAGATATGTACAGAGCTCCAGGTAGCAGCTTCTAGGATGTCCCTGGTAGGGACTCCTCTGAGAAAAGCCACAGAGGTAGATGCAGCCCTGGTGGAATGTGATCTTATCCCCTGTGGGGTAGGTTTTCCATGGTGCTTGTAGCAGAAATTAATGCAATGGGCTATCCATTTGGAAATGGTTTGCTTTGAAATGGCCTTCTCCTCTGCCCCTGCAGCAAAGCCAACTAGCAACTGTTCAGATTTTCTGAGAGGCTTAGACCTGTCCAAATAAAATCTAAGTTGTCTGTGCACATCCGGAGAGTGTAGTATTCATTCCCCTTTGTTTTGCGGATTAGGGAAAAACATAGGCAAATGAATGGACTGATTTAGGGCCACTCTAGACACCACCTTGGGCATAAAGGAAGGATTAGTCCTGAGGGAAACCCTGTCCGCATGGAGGATAATGAAGGGTTCCACTGCCATGAGGGGTTGTAATTCAGACACTCTTCTTGCTGAAGTGATGGCTAGAAGGAAGGCTGTTTTCTAAGAAAGGAATTTCAACTCTGCTGTTGCACCTGGCTCAAACAGGGGGGTGAGCTTTTCCAATACAAAGTTAAGGTCCCAGGTTGGATTGGGAGGTCTCCTGGGGCTCTTAAATTTTTGGCCCCTCTAAGGAATTGTTTTAGCAAGGGTTGAGAGAAGAAGGGTGGCTCAGTATTATAATGTGCTGAAATGGCAGAGGCATGACTTTTAATTGACGAGAAGGATAGGCCCTTGTGGAGCATTTCTGTTAAGTACTATGGAATATGAGGTAAGCTTGGCACCATTGTGCCCATCCCCTGAGCCTGACTCCAGGAACAGTATCTTTTCCACTTTTCAACATAGGATTTTCTAGTACTAGGCCTCCTTGCCTCCAGAATGACATCCAGCACCTGCTTACTGTAGGATGCTAGAGGAGAGCTCAAGGAATTAGCCAGGCTGCAAGGTTCAGGGTTTGAAGCTGAGAGTGCAGAATCTGGCCCTCCTGCTGGGACAGCAGGGAAGGGGTCTGAGGCAGGTGCCATGGTTGCAGCAGTATCATACTGCGCAAGAGGGGGTACCAGTGCTGGCATGGCCAATCTGGTGCAATCAGTATTGTCCTTGGCTTGTCCTGTTTGATCTTTAGTAGAACCTTCGAGAGGAGAGACAGAGGGGGAAAGGCATAAACCGAGAGGCTTTCCCAGGTAAAGGATAGGGTATCCACTTTTCAAGCTTGACTTTGTGGAGTTTTTGTGCAGAATTTGTTCAATTAGTAGTTCTGAGGGGAGGCAGACAGGTCTATCTCTGGCGTCCCCCATTTGTTCCTCAATAGGTTGAATATTTTGGGTTCTAGTTTCCATTCGTGTTGGTCCATAAGATTTCTGCTTAAGTCATCTGCCAGTGAATTTAGTTTGCCTGGCAGAAATTGAGCTTGTAGGTGTACTTGGTAGCTCAAGGTTGTGTTCCACAGAGCCATGGCTAGTCTGCAGAGAGGGTGCAAGTGGGTTCACCCCTGCTTAAGTACCACATAACTGTGGTGTTGTTTGTCTTTACCAATAGTTGTCCTAGAAGAATATGGTCTTTGAAGGCTGTCAGAGCATTCTGTACAGCTAACATTTCTTTTTGATTGATATGCAGGTACATCTGTCTCAGGTTCCATTTGCCCTGAATGCACTGCCCTGTCATGTGAGCCCCCCATGCATAGTCTGATGTGTCTGTTGTTAGGGTTTGGGCGACAGGGATTAGAGTGAAAGGGAGTCCCTTGTTGTGGTACAGGTCTCTGCCCACCAAAGAAACTCTGTCTTCATACAAGGAATTATAGAAATCATTGTTTCCAGATCCTGAGAATGTTGACACCATAGGCTTTTTAGATACCTTTGGACTTTCCTGATATGTAGTCTTGCATATGGAATTAGTAGAATGCAAGAGGCCATGAACCCCAGGGCTTGCAGTATTTTCCTTGCAGATAGCTGGGGCTTTGTGGCCAATAGTTTGAAGTAGGTTGTCAAATAAACTTGTTTCTCCAGAGTGAGGAATGCCATCTGGGAAGTTGTGTTCAAGCTTGCGCCCAGGAATACAATCTGTTGGCAGGGTACTAGGTGAGATTTCTTTTTGTTGATTGTGTACCTCAGTGAGGTTAGAAGTTTCTTTACGAATACCAGGTGTTATATTAGCAAGTCCTGGCTTTCTGCCTGAATCAGACAACTGTCCAAGTATGGCTAAATTTGAATCTTTCTCTGCCTGCAAAATGCAATGGCTGGAGCTAGACATTTTGTGAATACCCTGGGTGCAGTAGATAAGCCAAAATTGAAGTGCAGAGAACTGATGGAGCCTGCCCTGAAGTGTAGGTATTTCCTTCAAGATTCCCTTATTGGGGTGTTCAGGTAAGCTTCCTTTAAGTCTAGGGTTGCCTGCCAGGCATCCTTGGCTAACATAGGAAGAAGCTGTTGAAGAGTTAGCATTTTGAATTTTGGAACTACCAGAAAGGAGTTGAGAATAGAGAGGTCCATGATAGGATGCCAGGAGTTGTATTTTCTGGGTACCAGAAAAAGTCTTGAATAAAAACCTTGTCCCCTTTGTTCTGCTGGGACAGGTTGAATAGCCTTGATCCCTAGAAGAGAGAGAACCTGCTGTTGGTTCTCCACCCATTGATTTGGGGGTAGGTCTGGCCAACCATTTAGGGATGGTAGTGTGTGGAAGTGGAATCTGTATCCTTGGGAGACTATGTTCAAAACCCATTTGTCCTGGGTAATGCGATTCCAGTTTTTTTCATGCAGGGTGAGCTTTCCACCTAAGGGAGCAGGTAGTTGAGCAGGGCTTGGAAGGGTTAAGGTTAAGTCATTGTGCCATTTTTCTGTAGGGGGGTGGATTACTACTCCCTGCTTTGGAAGTGGGAGCCCCCCAATGCTTAGGTCTGTGCATAGCCTGAGACTGTAGTCTAGGTGGTCTGCTGTTCCTGGATTTGGACTGAGAAGGTCTGGAAGGGACTGGAAAGGACCAGTTCTTTGATGGCCAATGCCTACTGAATCTGAGAGGTTGTACTTGTAGGAAATCTTTTAACAGTTTTCATAGATTTAGCTTTTTCCTCCATCCTATTGAGGACTTCTTCTACTTTGTTGTCAAAAAGGCAGTCTTGGTTTAAGGGAACATCCAGTAATTTAGCTTTAACATGATCTGGCAAGTTTTGTTCCTTAAGCCAAGCATGCCTTCTAAGTACAGACCCAGTGACAGCAGCCCTGCAAGATGCTTCTAAAGCATCAAAACCACATTGCAAAGCATGTTTACCAAATTGTTCTGCAGAATGCATTAAATTGTGCAATTCTTTGTGTTCAGCACAGTCAGGAATCAACATAATTTTCTGTTTAAGTAGTCCCATAATATGCTGCTGATACTTTAACATTTGAAACTGGCAATATAAAGCCCTAATGGCCAAAGTAGCAGAAGTGTATACCTTCTTGCCCCATCTCTCTAAGGCTCTAGAATCTTTATCAGAAGGGGTAGGGATTTTTGGCAGCAGTAGCCTTAATGCCTTTTGGTCCTTGGGAAATTGTCTCTGGAGCCGCAGAAAGATTTTTGAAGAGGAACTTGTGAGAGTCAGGTACTCTATAGTGGGAGCTGGAGGTAAAGTGTCTAGGGTAAGATAAGAAAGCATCATCTACAATGTCCAGAACAGGAGGGATAGCTAAAGGCCTGTGTTGAGGCAGGAGTAAGAATTCCCTAAATCTCTTTTTGGACTCAGAGTAATCCTGGCTTTCCCAGCAGAAATGCTCCCTAAGAGTATGCAAGTTTCACTGAAAGAAAGATCTTCTGGAGGGGAAGCAGAGGGAATGGAATCCTCTGCATCAGAATCCTCATAAGTAGATAAGGGCAAATCCTGGTAATCAGAAGGAGCATAAATATCAGATTCCTGATCAAAAGAATCAGAAAGAAAATCAATTTTAGGTCTCTTAGAGGGGGAAGGCTGGCTTCCCCTAATTAAGGTAATAAGGTCTTCAGCCATTCTAAGCATTTGTTTTTGAGGCATATGGGCCTGAGCCTGCAGTTTAGTCATTGGCTTTCTAGGTGTAGTGCGAGTTTTTGATCTGGATGAAAACTATGGCGTCGGTTTAATATGAATGTAAGATGGGAGATGAGCAGTTCAGATTCAGATCAGGATGCACCACAGTTGACCCAATGTTTGCATTCAGACAGATACTTGAAAAGAAGCTAGAGATAAGGAGAGAGTCCAACTGGGCATTCCTAGAGATGGAGAAAGCATATGACAAGGTCCCAGGAAAGTTGATCTGGGCAGTACTGCGGTGGTTTGAAATCCCAGAAACATTGGTAGTATTAGTGCAGGCTACTTACAAGGACGCAGTGACTCAAGTACAAACAGTGTTCGGCCTCACAGAGGGGTTCCCAGTGGGAGTGGGTGTACACCAAGGTTTAGCTCTATGATGGACTGCATTATCAAACAGGTTGCAGGGGACAGATCAACAAAGCTGCTGTATGCAGACAATGTGGCAATACAGGCAGACTCTGAGCTAGAACTTCAGCAAAAGATAGGAGAATGGAATGCAAATCTGAAGGCACATAGGATGAAACTAAGCACAGATAAGACTGTGGTAATGGCAGCAAATTGGTGAAATCAGAAGAAGCTGAGAAAAGAGATAGAAGGGAAGATAGTGGAACAGGTAAACATCTTCAGGTATCTAGGAGAGGTAGTTGAGGAGAAGCGTAGTCTGAATGAAGAGGTCAAAGCTAGAATCAGAGGGGCTGCAGCTAATTGGCATAGAGTATCAGGTACAGTCTATGACAGAAGAATGTCAAAGAAGCTGAAAGTAAGGTGTACAAGATGGTGGTGCAACCAGTACTACCATATGGTATAGAAACCTAGGCAGTAAAGGCAGAACAATTGAAGAAGCTAGAGGTGATGGGAATTAAGTGCCTGAGAAAGGTGTTAGGATGCACACTGTGGGACAGATGAAGAAATAAGGACATAAGAGCAGAAGACAAAGTAGCTCCAGTTGCAGAAAGGATCACAGAAAACAGATTACGGTGGTTTGGGCACATGTGTAGAAAAACATAAGACAATCTGGTGAGGAAGATTTAGGACAGACAGGAAGAAGGTAAGAGGAGGATGGATTGTGTGAAAGAAGATCTGCGACTGTCAGGTATGAGTGTTGAAGAAGGCAGGAGTGTGGCACTGACTTGAGAAAGTTGGCAACAGTTAACACAATACCCTGACCCCATGTAGAAAAAAAATGGGAAAAAGGGGGCTGATGATGATGATGATAATAAACACTGTCTGATGAGTAAAGTGTATAAGGTACAATGCAATTAACATTTAGAGGTACTTTGGCAATCAGTTCATTAAAAATAAATTAAGTTTTTAAACAGTAAAAAGTGAATAAGTTATACAAGTAAAGGCATCTCCAGTAGTCTTAGTATAGTAATGCATTTAGTATAACAATATACAGTTTAGTTTATTTAATTAATGGTTGCCAGTAAACTTTTTCTTAGGTCTAAAAGTGAATATTTACAGAAAATATGCAATTTGTTTTCACATCCTGGAGGAGGTAGAGATAACAGGAAAATGTAGCAATTACTGTAAGTAGCAACACAGGCTGTAGCATGCACTTTAGAATAGGTAACCTTGATTTTAGATTAGGTAATGCTTGTAGAAACAATCAGTGATTTGGGTATATTGCTCCTATCTGGAAGGGTGAATATTTAAATGTATATAATTTTGTGTTCTTTTTGCTAATTAATAGGGGGTGGGACCCTGGAAATCTATTTAATTTTTGAGTGTTTTCACTGAAGCAAAAAGTCTTGCAAAAATGTGACATAGGTTTATAGATTGTTACTAGGCTTGCAGTCCGTGGACCACTGAAGAGCACAACCCAAATTCCTAGTTGCCCACCAGGATTGTTTGGTTAAATGACTTGGTCAAAGTCACACAATATGCAAATGAGGGCTGAGGGAATCAAACCCTGTACCTCAAGAACTAAAGCTCACAACATCAACTCTGTGCCAAGTACCAGACTGATTCAAATGGTGATGAGAAAAGCAGCTACATAGGATATAAGCCTTCCAAATATTAATGTCTGCATGTAAGCTAAAAGTTGGAAATACACATTTGAAAGCACTGTCATGTATAACAAGTGGGAGTAATACCTTTTCATTATAATGGATAATCTGTCCATATTATCATGGAATGTAAATGGCATTTACAGGTACAGAAAAAAGCAAGGAATACTGAATTTTATTAAGAAGTGTGGGGTGCATATAGTAATGCTGCAGGAAATCCATTTGGATAGAAATGAGCATATGAATTTGACAAAGAAAGATTTTAGGATGGAAATTCAGCAGAATATCAGGGAAGAGGAAAGGTAAAGTAGTGATATGATTGTTGGATGGGCTTCAGTAGTGAAAGAAAAGGAAAAAAATATAATAAATGGTAGATTTCTGGTAGTAAATGGTTATTTGCATGGGATGAGGATTCCTTTGGCATGTATTTATATTCCAAATAAAACTGTTATTATGGATCTCTGCGGTAGTGTTGTCGCCTCACAGTAAGATGTTGTCCTGTTCAATTCTCAGCTAAATCGTCTTTTGTGCAGAGACATGCGTGAATGGGCGTACCTTCGTTGAAGGTTGTATGTTAGGGCTGGTAACTCAGTATGTAAAAATCTACTGCCAATCATTAGCAGACCGGAGTTCCGCTGTGGCGACCCCTAACCAGGAAACCCGAAAGATACAACAAGAGAATTTTGGGAAAAATAATCAGATTTCAGAAGGGAATATTTATGAGTGGGGACTAGAATCTGATTTGCAATATTAAGGATGCATCAGGGCCCTAGAAGAAAAATTATAATAAATGAGGGAAGCTTCCTGAAGAAATATATGCAACAGATTGATATGGAAGATGAAAATTCATTAGTAGAAACTCAGCCAGAATTTTCATGTTTTTCCCCACAGTACAAGAACTGGGTAGAATAGATAGATATGTATCACAGAAGTGGGTACTTTGAATTGAAAGCTTTGACATACATCCAATAACTATTTCAGGTTATGCACCAATAAAAACTTATATAAAGATACATGATAATTAAGAAAAAAACAAGACACTGTTGCTTTCCCACGTACCCATTAAAGAGAGAGAAATTTAAGAAATGGGTATTGGAAAGGATTTGAGAGTTATTAGGGAAGACAGACATTTCTTCAGAAGCTATAGCTAGTGTGAAAAAATGAAAGGCTGCCAGCCCAGCTAGATAGAATTTTGTTGATAATTCTATGTCATTGTAAATATTAATATAATCCACAGGCTGTTTCACATATGCAAGAAAACTAAATGTAAGAAAAACTGTGTTATATGTTCTGAACTTTAAAAATGTTACCACAGTGCACCCTGCTGGAAGAAAGCTTATGAAGTAAAGCATTTTATGACTGTTTGATCTCAAAGCTCAAAGACAGAATATCTGGATGAAGGAATTATTTCTATTATTTTGAGACCAGAGTTAATTGCTAGATTTTACATGTATAATGTCTTTTATAGCTGTGGTTTCCTGACCAGGTGCAAGCTTACTAAGAAATGTAAATATAGAGTTTCTGGTAGCCTGGGAACCAGAGAAGTGTCAAGAATGATGCAATCTAAAATGAGTTAGCAGTGATGTATTTAATTTAAGAGATCTCAGAGAGAAAGAGAGAGCATTTTGCATTTATCTTTAGAACTGACATCACCAGCACTTGCTTGCTCTCTATGTAAGTAGGATCTTAGACTTTAGTATTTCTCTTAGAAATAGATAGAAAATAGTAAGATTAGACTAGCTATTTTCTATATTTATGTCAGACTCTCCTACAGTATTGTTTTAAAGTTCCTGTGTCTGATCTCTTGACTAGCACTATGTTGAAATGAGAAGATTTGACTTGTGTTTTTATTATTTATTATTAAATATTTTTAAACCTTTCAACTGTGGCTGTATTATGTAGAGATAATTTAAGCTCTAGACTACTTCCATGTATTTAGTGATACTGTACTAAGACACTCCAATAGCCTTAAAAGTTATGGTCACACTTATATTGGATAACAGTATTATTGCACAGGGAAATTGGTCACCCTTTGGGAAGGGCCTTATAGTAGCTGATAAGTAAGAGTTCTGGTGGCAGTGGATTACTACTTTATAGCCTGGGCAGAAGGGGCGTACCTAGTTAACCTGCGCCAGCCTTCTCCATGAGTGCCTGTGTGTTTGTATATAAATCATATCTCAAAGTATGTGTGTGTGTGTGTGTGTGTGTGTGTGTGTGTGCGTGTGTGTGTGTGTGTGTGTGTGTGTGTGTGTGTGTGTGTGTGCGTGTGTGTGTGCATGCGTGTGTGTGTGTGTGTGTGTGTGTGTGTGTGTGTGTGTGTGTGTGTGTGTGTGTGTGTGTGTGTGTGTGTGTCAGCTACTTGGGCAGGGACATGAAGCACTGGTTGGACAGAGGGAGTGCTGGGGGGACTTGGCTTGGAGCCCTGGCTAAGGACGCCACTCTATAGCTGTGCCAGTGGGGAATCTTATTGGGAATCTGGTGAGAAAGGGAGAAACCAGTCTAAGACTGACTGTGATCTCTGTGTGCTCTTAAGGGAAATGTTACTTTGCTGTGTGTGTACTTGTTATCCTTCCCAATGTGCATGCCCCTCACTGGTGCTAGTGGTGAGGATTGAGGCTCCTTGATTACTGGGCCAGTGCATGGGCATCACAGCTAGTGAATGGGATAAAATGAAAATGGAGAGAATGAGATAGAAAAAAGTCATAGGAAATATTTATGGGTTGACAAGGGTTAAAGTAATGCAGAAAATGGGGAATCACATACAGCAAGAAGAGGTGCAACTGTAAAATGCTAAAGAGAAATTAAGGCATATTTGGAGAATATGCATGAGTTTAGAAACGGTGTTATATAATTTTTTTTATAACAACCCCAGAGAGCAAAACCTTTTAACACAATGACTTAAGCAACAAAAAGTGGAAAGGATTATTGCCAAACTTATGCAGCCTCTAACAAGAAAAATAACAAGAAATCCTATAGAAGTCTTACAGATATTTCTAACATTTTATGAAAATATGTATAAATTAGATGATCTTGGAAACAAATGGAAATATTTATGGGAAAAGCAATTATGCCAAGGTTAGAGGAAGTTGAGGTTCAACAAGATAGGAAGAGACAGAATACAAATGGTATTGCATATCCAAATAACAAGGAAGTCACCTGGAAAGGATGTTATTCCTGTGGAAGAACATAATAAAGATCTGGAAGGTTTTGAATAACAATATTTTAAAAGAGGGAAAGAAAGCTATGGTAGATGTATTACCCAAAGAGGGTAAAGGCCCTTTAGACCCAACTTCATATAGACACATTATAATTTTAAACCATGACTATAAAGAGTCTGTCTATACTAGCTATGGTAATGGCAAAGGAGATTCCAAAATTGATAGATATAGATCAGAGTAATTTTTTTTAGAATGGACGGAAACATTTGACAATGTCAGCAGAAAAATGATTATCCAGATGGAAGCAGAGTGTTAGAAATCACAGCTATTGTTGGTGGATCTTGATGCAGAAAAAGCATTTAATAGTCAGTTGGGATTTTTTGAGCAGGGCAATAGCAACATTTGCATTTCCTGATAGAATAATAATGTTAATTTGTGGGATATATGAATGTTTAGAGGCAAGAATTAATGTGGAGGGGGCCGTTTCTAACAAACTATTTTTGAACAGAAGAACAAGACAGGGCAATCTTCTTTCTTACTTTTATTTAGAGCCATTAGCTAAGAACATAATGAACTCACAAATTCAAAGCTATAACTGTACGGTAATGAAGAAAAGTTAGCTTTATTCACAGATGATATTATTTTGTTCTTGATAAATGCAGAAAATGATATCTCAGTGTTGTGGAACATTTTGAGAAAGTTTACATTTTTTTTCAGGATATAAAACAAATTAAGTTAAAACAAAGGTTAGAGCAATAAACTATGTATTATGTCACATGAATTGGCTCAGCAATGCTTGTATTTCTGGGGACGTGATACGATGAAATATTTGTATATGAATTTAAAAAGGATTCTATTGTGGCAGCTAAGGATATGTTGGAATAGACCAAACACAAGGTAATACCAAACTAAAGAAGATGGAAACGTTTGATTATGGATATCGATAGTAAGATGCAACTAGTGAAAACATTTCTAGTACCTTTAGTTTTACTTACAGGTCATGTATGTTTTTATCAACCCAAGGAGAAGTTATAGACCATATTACGGGCATGGACTGAGCCAGGAAACGGTCAAATCTGATCTGTGTTCTACTCTGGTAAACAAAATTAAACAATTAAATAAGAATACTAAATAAATAATAAAGAGGTGAACAAATGTTATGAGATGAGAACAGGGCAATAGTTAAGTAGATAGGTTGATTCTCACCATAGAACAAGCTGTTTTAAGATAACCTAATTTATGCTATTAAGACTCATAGATATAACACAAGCAGAAGGTTATAAATCAAAGTAGAAAAAGATGGGGATGATGAAACAGGGGAGAGAGTAGGATTTTGGATGCAGGTCATTAAACAGAATAATGGCAAACATATAGAATATTATACTCATAAGGTAGCAGAAATTAATCTAAGCACTAAGTCAATACAGAAATAGAGAAAGATAATTTTACAATAGGAATGACTGGAAGTAGGTGCATAAAAAGTTTGTAAGAGGCTGCTGGAATTTATTGGCAAAGGATCTGCAAAGGAATCAAGGTATTGGGAGCAAATAACTAGAGAGCTAAAGGCAATACAGTGGGTTGGATTGTAGGGCTGTGATTAGGGGCAGATCTATTTGTAGGGTTAGGGTTAACATATAGGAGTAAGGAAGGACAAATGGACATTGCCCCTCATGCACCATCTTACATACATGTGATGACCATAATCCAACACTACCCATGCCCCTAACCCCAACCCTTCACATTAGGGAACCTAAACACACTTTCCCTAACAGTACCACTAAACAAAACAAAAGGACATGCACACAAACTCTCAGACACTCACACCCATACATACCAAATATCTTTCCACTTCCCTAACCCTTAGTCTAATCTTAACCCTTAAACATTTGCTTCTGGATATGACCATACACACACACACACACACACACACACACACACACACACACACACACACACGCATTGAACCCTAATGCTAAGACTTACAAACATTTCTAAAATATCTGTCTCCTTCCATTGTACTTACTCTAACCTTGGCCCACAAACACAGATGCACACAAATGCTCAATCTCAATGCCGAAACTTTCATTACACATGAAACTTTCAACATGACTGTCCAAAGATAATCTCTACTTCAAAAATGCTGCCTTTGATGATATCAGTCAACCAATTGTGTCAGCAAAAAATCATGGACAAACTTCCGCCAACCCCAGCTACCATAGTCATGGTCCGACATGCAAGGTCCTATATGGTAGTACTTTACTGCACCTTCACATGTCACTGATGTCAGATTTTAGACATTCTCTCCTTCCACTTTGAAGTCAGCAATGCCTTTAAAATTAATGTGCGGCCGATGAATGCAGTCTCTCAAGCTTTATCCTGACAATCCTATTTACCTCCCTGCACCATTTGTGACCATCACCATGGATGCTTTGGCTCTGAGTGGGTGGGGGGGTGTACTGTCAGGGCAGGATAGTCAAAGGATTATCTCACTAGAGGAGATCAAGGTGTACACAAATGTACACAAATGTGTTAGATGTGATTGTGGGGTTCCCATTAAAATGTCAGGGCTTGCAATGCTGAGTGTCAAGAAAATGAAACAAAGTCCAAAAATGCAGGAGAAGACTGAATATCAAACATAATTTTTGGCTATTAAATGTGGGGGGGGGTTTTGCAGGGGCAAGCCCCCTTGTACCCACCAGTATTATTTATACCAACTTCAACATTGCCATACCTTAGAGAAAATAGAATATTCTGTAAAATAGCAATCTAAAACTTAGTATATTGTAAATTTGGATTTTTGGCCATTCGGTCTTTGCATTATGGGCCTCACCATTTCGAGTCCCAATATTTCAAATGGTTACTGATACTGGTACATCTTACTCTATAGTTCCTTCAGAGCTTTCTCACCCACTAGATGCTCTTACCATTGATGAGGACAACATGACAATGACTTGGCACACAAAGAAGGAAGAAGCCCATCCTGTCCCAGTTTCATGGAGGTTCATGCAAATGTGGAAGTGGTCTGTGTTGCTGAACTGCTTTGTTATAGTAACTCACATCTCAGGATAAGCCAGCTTTCTGATGCACAGGGTCAATCTTTGACTTTTGTTGCCTCACAAGTGGTCCCAAAGCTGGTGCTTTGATCTTTCTGAATCCCAGTCTATACCCCCAAGTACAGCAGTTTCTTTCCTCGTATCCCCTTCAGGGTACCGCATACAATTTTTGAATGACAGGTACTTTTATTCCAACGGGACCCACCCAGGGATGCTGTAGTACAGAATTAATCTAAGGGACTCTTGTGCTATCCATCCTTCACATCTGTATGAAGCTCAACCAGATAGTGAAAACAAAGCAATCAATAGTCATTTTCATAACTCCCTTTTGGCCACAGCAAGTATGCTTCCTCCTTTTGTAACATCAGCTTCAGCGGTAACCTTTGTACCTTAGACCCTTCATAAACTTTAGTGTTTTGCCATGGAAACCTAACCTGTACCTGTATGCTCTGAGGCTAATCTCCTGGTTTCTCCACTTCCAGTGAAGGCGAGGGGAGCTTACCTTCCCTGGGTCATCTCAATCTTTGTGTGCCTGGAGACATAACATGAGAAAGACATACAAATGGAAGTGGCACAGATTCATCGTATAGGTTACTGACAGGAGTCCAGATCCTTTTTAGATCCTTTTCTGGTCATACTAGACTATTTGTCTCAACTTTTTGGCTTCAACTTGAGCTTCTCTTGTATCAGTTTTCAGCTTTAGGTCATGCCTATCTTTCAGTAAGTTAATAATAGCTACCTTGCTTTACTTAAGGCATGCAAGGCTTTTTGTAGGTGAGTTTTACTCTTGAGAACTCTACTGAAGAATATGTTGTATCATTGGAACTTGAAATTGTTCTACAGTAGTTAACCATACCTCCATATGAACCAACCTCTTATGTGAAGTTAAAGTACCTGTCAGAGAAAACATTGTTCTGGTAGCTGTCACTTTGGCCAGGCAAATTGCATTTCTGATTTCAGGCTCTGGGTGCTAGCTCTCCATATTTCATTTTTTCATAAGGAAAAGTATCTCTGTGAACCAACCCTTTATTCATGTTGAAAGTGGCCACAGAAGTGAACATGAATCAGTCTATAAATCTTTCAGTCTAATTTCCCAACTACCTTAATAAAGGGGAAATATCTTCTTCATTGCTGGGAAATATCCAGGCAGTTGAGATTTAACTTACTTAAAACAAAATCCTTTAACAGGACCACTCAGCTTTCACATCTTCTGTATTAAACAAGTTGAAGCAGAAAGTGAAGTGTCCTTTCCATCTCTGTCATGGTCTGTCACAGTGCGTTACATTTTGCTGTGATACGTATGGGAAACAGCTACTTCCTCCTCCAAAGGTTGTTTACTTGAACGTTAGCTTCCTCTAACTTTGTCTTCTTTGCTAATGCCATTATAGATGACATTTACACAGGTGTGAATTGTGCTTCCTCGCATACCTTTGCAAGACCCTATGAAATGGATTGGTGTCCACATGAAAGGTCTTTTTTCAGGACTAATATTTTGTGTGGGATCCTTTCTTCTTAACTCCCCAGAAATCATGCTTTTGGACTCCATCTTAGAGTTTAAAAAGGATGAACTGGTTTATCTAAGATGTGTACTTACCATAACCATACATCTAAATGATCCAAGTCCATCCTGTTCAACAACTCCCCGTCCCGGCCAACTCCCTTGTTAGAAGACTAGATATGAAAGAGGGTGTTTTTTAGATATGTACAGCTCCTTATATGTTCGTAGTTGATTAATAGGCTACCCCAAGAACCATTTTAAGCCTAACTAAGCTTACCTCAAATTTACCAAAATACTGCTGACATTTCAGTACCCCAAGGAATTGTATGGTTATAATATAAGCTTGTACACATCAAGCATTTACAGGCAGCTCTTATCCATTATGGACATAGGTACAAAACCAGGGGTAACTGTACAATTTCCCATACAATGATGCAAGTTACATTTGAATAAGGTTAGGGATGAGTTTTGCTTCACATGAATGGGAAGCTTGTTCCAGAGAAAGGGTAATCTTTGAGACACAGATGTCCATGCATTGTGTCCTGTTTGTCACAGACAAGGTTTAGGTCCTTAGAATGGGTATTTCTGATGCTATTGCTTTTTCCGATAAGCAACAACTCCATTAGTGTGGTATTAGAGTATGCCTTGTAGACTAGGCATATATCACCACATAGCAGTCTGTATGAGACTGAGTTCAGTAATAGGCCTTTGAGGCAGTCCACACAGGAGTTGCTGTTTACTCCCTGTATTCTTTTTGTGAGGAACCTCTGTGGTCTCTCAAGTTGCCAGTGTTTGGTCAAGTATATGTCAAAGGGGGCATTATACTTGATGCTTAGTCTGATGTGAGCCAAGTACAGCTGAACAATGACCTCCTTGGACCTGGATGCCATGCCCTTACTTAGAAGTTGTAGTTGTGTAATGTAGAATGATTTTCTCACCACAGTAGATATGTGGTGGTCAAAGGTCAGGTTACTGTCAACATGTATTCCCTGGGTCTATTTTAGGGGGTGTATTATCAAAGTGATAATTACCACTGGGTGGCCATCATTCCAAAGGGTACTATTATACATTTTTTCCCATTAAGTTTCAGTCTATTGTTCTGGAAACAGTTGTTTGTCTGTGTCAGGCCCTCTTGAAGGGTATCAGTTTCTTTAGGTGATTCATTGACCAAGCCTAGTCTGTAGTCATCTGCAGACTTGGTGAGCCAGTGGCCTTTGATATTTTTCTTGACTTCATAGAAGTAGATGCCTAAAATGAGAGACCCCAGTAGCAAACCCTGTGGGAATCTGCTAGAGACTGGCCTATTTGCAGAGGTGGATTCCCGTATCTTAACTTCTTGTGCCCTATCATTGATTTAGCTGACTGTCCATCAGTGATATATGGGTTTATCCTAATTTTTTAAATTTATCTACAATGCCCAGAAGTGGTAGTGTCAAATGCCCTGGCCAGGTTCGCAGTGTGTGCTAATTTGCCCTCTTCCATAGCTTTAGTGACCTTCTCAAAGAAGTCCAGCAGGTTAAGTAAGTATGGCCTTCCTTTGACATAAATGAAATGGGTGGGATCCAGTGTCTGTAAATGACCTATGTCATTGTTTCTCAGATCCATAATGACTCTTTCCATGATCTTGCATATGAAACAAGTCAGACTTATGGATCTGTAGTTCCCTGGGTCTGTGGAAGCCCCCCCCCCCCCTTTGTGTAGAGGGATAACCATTACAGCCCTCCATTTGTTTGTCAGAAAGCTTGTATGGAAGTTATGGTTAAATAGAGATTATAGCGGGCCTAACAGGTCATGTTTCATGCTAATCAGGAGGCATCCTGGGATATTATAAGTGCCTGTCGAAACAGTTTCTTGGCCTTAAATAGCCCAGTAAGGACCTGCTTATCAGTGATAGTTCATGGAGAAATGGTGGGGGGAGGGCATTTCCTGGGAGTGTAACTGGAGGTGATGGGTGGGTAAAATCGGAGCTAAATTTATTGGTCAGCAGATTTGCTCAATGTAGATAGTTTCATTCACCATTAGAGCAGCACATTGTTGGGTGTTGTCTTTTAGTTTGTGGACATAACTGAAGTAAAACTTATGACTGCCCTTAGCTTAAAAGGATATTTTTATCTCAGCTTTGGCTTTGGTGGACTTGATTAGTTACCCGAGTTGCTTGTTTGGATGAGGGAGTTTTTACCTTGCTGGGCATTGCCCCTTCTCTTTTTTTATCATGATTTTCTTCCTTTTGTTATATAACTTATTTGTACTGGGATTACACCAGGGTGGTCTGTTTTTGGAGGTTGCCCTGTGTTTCTTTTGGATAGGTACAGTAGCATACCTCTCAACCTCTCAATGCAAGAAATTTGGACAATGACAGAAATAATGGGGGGGACAACGGCCCAAAAATAGGGACAGAGTTTAAATATTGCTCATATAAACTTAGCAATTTACTAAAATAACAGGTTTTGAATTATGTATTTTCTGAAGGTTATGAAGTCTGAAACTCAAATGCCTTTCATTATTTAGTATTATGTAGTTACTTAAATTCTCAATGATTTACCAGGAAAAACACACATTTTATAAGAAAGAGACCAAAAATATGAGGCGAAAATCTGAACAGTTGAGAGGTATGTCAGTAGTCTGTATGCAGCTATTTACATGATTGTACAGGGTTTCTGTGAACAATTCCCCATAGGCAGCTATGTTCTCTGGGATTTGGGGCAGCTTGGAATTTTTATAAAAGTCACTTAGAGGTTTTTAGCCTTGGAATATTTTTCAAATGTTCCGTGGTCAGCTGAGTTCTATATTGATTTTCTTGGATGACAGTATATTAAAGGTGCTTTTTTGGGAGGAGAGAAAGTTGGGGGTAAACAGTAGTAGTTTAGGGGTTTTTTTTGTTGTTGTTGGATTCAAGAAGAGTTGTGAGTTGTTGAGCCAAGTTTTATGGAGAAGGATTTCTTGGTGAGTGTTTGGAGCATGGGAAGTGTCCTAGCAGCACATTTTTGAGTGGAGTCATCAGCGTATTGTACTGCGCTGACCTCTTTTGTTGCTGTGTTTAGGTTTTTTGATAAATCAGTTAAACTGTAGCGGTCCTAGGATGGAGCCTTGTGGGACTCTGATGGTTATAGGAAGTAAAGAGGAGAAATCATCTTGCAATTTCACTGCTTGAGACCTATTAGTGAGGCAACTAAGAAACAAGTTAAAAGAGGAGGGTGATAGGAAGAGAATTTAGTTAGGAGAAATTGATGGTGGACTGTATCAAATGCCTTGAATAGATCCAGAAATAGGGCTGAGGTTAGAAGACCTGAATTTATATCTGTGAAGCTTAAAAAGGCAGAGGTTGTATCGTGAATGGGTCTGAAACCATGCTGTGAGGGAAAGGTTAAAAGAAGTAATATATGTAGTAAGTTGAGAGTGACTGCATCTTTCCAAGATTTTGTTAAGTACAAAACTTATGGTAAGTACATAACTTTTGTTTCACTTTCCTTACTATCAGTGGCAGTCTGTTATACAAAGTCATTCAGAGACTGTATGCCGTTACATTGCAGAAGAGATCTGTTACTTCACATTTTATGAATGGCACAGAAACAACTCTGGACTACTAGTATATGTAGATATATATTTTTTCTTTTTTTATTTATTCATTTCTTCACTGGATTAGTGAAGGGGTCCATCAGTGAATTGGTCCATCTCTGACCCTTTTCCTACCATGACCCAAATCTCAAGGGCAAGAGTAACTGCAGGATATAAGGACAGTTCGATAAGCCAGTTCACCGGCATGTTTCTGGGAGGTAGAAGAAACCAGAATACCTGGAGCAAGCTTGTGCAAATGTGGGAAGAACATGCAAACTACGTACATATACTAAGGCCAGGAATGAACCACAGACCTGAAGTAATGAGGCAGTCATCTTAACCAATAAAGCACCTTATTGCCCATATTAACTCTTAGCTGCTGTTGAGACACTTAGCATGCTGGAACACTAGTCTTACATGCTACTAGGTTCATAGGTTCATAGATTAGTACTAGGCTAACTGCCCTTGTGAGCCATTTTTAAGCCTAGCCAATTATACCTTGTGAAACTCAAACCCCGCACCTTGTATTTGTAAGGCAAACACTTTAACCATTAGGCCACCCTCCCAACCCTTTAGGCCACCCTCCCCCAGCTACTAGTGTTACTTGTCTGTATATCTTCGTAAACACTGTCATACATCTCCATGCAGTTTATTTTAGGAATACCTTCTTCATAGGTTCATAGGTTGGTACTAGGCTATCAGCCCTAGGGCCTATACAAGCCTAGCCATAACAATTCCCTGGCTATTTCTTCCCACACTATTTACTTCCCTGGACCCCTGTCTAGCAGGGCGACTGATGTGATCCCCGGGGTGAATTTCCTTTCTCCCATCCAATCATCAAGGTTCCTTTTGAAAAGGACCAAAGAGGCTCTCTACTTGACATGTATGGGCAGTCTATTCCAGAGTCTGGGGAGTCTCTGGGTCAGGAACCTATCCTTCCAGTATGTTTTGTTTATTGTGATGACAAGGTTTAGATCCCTGGAGCATGTGGCTCTGAGGGATTGGCATTTCTTTAAGTGTAGCATGTCCAACAGCTCTGGGTTTGACATGGCCTTGTATGTTAAGCAGAGATTGCCTCGGAGAAGACGATATGCGACAGAGTATAGCTGGAGTTTTTTAAGGTGGTCAGCATAGAGCATCTGCTTTAGGCCTGTGATTCTAATTCTTCCTTCTGCTAGCTAAGCCTATTGTGAAGTGCAATCTGCTGACACTGCTAACTTTATCTATACCTTCTGTACTTTTGTTACACTCCTACATAATTTCTTTCTAATTCTTCCTTCTGAAAACATTTTACTTTTAACTAGCTTTTTTGTATTCTAGCAATCTGCTGACACTGCTAACCTTATCTATACCTTCTGTACTTTTGTTACACTCCTACATAATCTTTTTCTAATTCTTCCTTCTGATGAATTTGGTATCTACTTCTCTGAAGTACAGGCTAACACAGAAGGCCTCTGGCTAATGAAGTTTGCAGATGACTGCAAACTAGGAGCCATAGTCAAGTCCCCAAATGATGTGGATATTCTACAGAAGGGCCTCGCTGAGACACATGCCTGGTGTCAGAGCTTTGGCCTCAAGCTCAATGCCAAAAAGTGCAGTGTCATCCCCTTTGGTAAAAACTCTGTACCCATGAACTACTACATAGGCAGCAATCTACTTAACACTGAATGTGTGATAAGAGACCTTGGGACCCAGGTGGACAGTAGTCTCTCCTTTGATAGTCACATTGCCACAGTAGTCAGGAAGTCCTTCTACGTGGCACACCTCATCATAAAAGGGTTCTCATCCAGGAAAAAAGAGGTCATTGTTCCCCTCTACTCGACACTCATTAGACCCATTATAGAGTACAATGCCCCTTTTGGAATGTACCCCACAAGACATCTGCAGCAGCTGGAAAGGCCACAGAAGTACTTCACAAAGAGGATTACTGGCCTCAAACAAATGCCCTACACTGACCGCCTCAAAAAACTCCAGCTTTACTCTGTAGCATATCACCTACTCCGAGGTGATCTCTGCCTAACATGTAAAGCTATGTCAAACCCAGAGCTGTTGGACATGCTACACCTAAAGAAATTCCAATCCCTTCGAGCTACATGCTCTAGGGACCTAAACCTTGTCACCACAATAAACAGGACATGCTGGAGGGATAGATTACTTTCCCAGAGACTTTCCATACTCTGGAACAGGCTACTCATCTTTGTCAAGCAAAGTTCTTCATTAGCACTCTTCAAGAAAAATCTTAATGAGTGGATGGGAAATAGGAAATACACCCCAGGGATCACTTCTGTGTCTCTGCTCGACAGTGGCACAGGAAAATAACTTTCTTGGGTGGCGTAAGCCAGGGAACCTTGTTTGCTAGATTTACATAGGCCCTTGGGCCGATAGCCTAGTACCTACCTATAAACCTATGAAAACATTTTACTTTTAACTAGCTTTTTTGTATTCTAAAAGAGTTGCATGACATATATTAATACTACATTTACATATTATTATTATTATTAATGCTTTTATTTATCTTGGAACTTTTCTCCCTAGGCTTCCTTCAAAAATGGATTCAACCCAATTAGATTATCCAGGTCAGCAAACTAAATAAATAAGTGGTATCCACTGTAGTATTTTAACAGTATAGCTCTGTAGTTGGAGTCATTGTCATCTATTCATTAGGGAACAAGACAGTTATGACAGAGAAGCAGTACAAATCAAGCCTTTATAAAGTCATGACAGAACAAAGCAGTAAAAGATGAACTACAGCACAATACATTTGTTTTTCAGTGACAGCCAGTACAAGATCAATTACACTGCAGTGATTTTGCAAGTGGGTGGCACAGTGGCACAGCTATTATTAGCATTGCTGTTATACAGTGCTTAGTTCTCCAGATGGGTTTGCAACTGGGGTATCTTCTTTTGTGGGCCGTCCATGTCCTTTCGTCCACATGGTTTCTTCCTACTTCCAAAGCATACACCATAGCTGAACTGATGATTCTCCAAATTGCCCAATGCTTTGTCTGCAGTGTATGAGTGAATGATTCTGCCTGGTCTGAGATGGACTGGCAACCTGACCAGAATTAGTTTTTCTGTCTTAAACCCATGACAGCATTGATAGACTTGCTCTTCCCCACCCACTACTTTTAAATGGAGAAAGTTGCTAATAGAAAAATGAATGAGTGAATGGCTTTTGCATGTTATAAGCAGCAAAACATTTTCCTTTCCAAAGCTAGTTAGGTATAGGTAGCCAATTTTCTGTAAAAGTCCTGGGAAATAATAAATAACTCTGCACTACAACTGTAACACATTATGTATACATTTCTGTAAGTATTGAACTTTGTACTTTTTCTGTAGTCAGACTGCATTTTAGCAAGCACTGAGAAATAAATTATTTACAGAATAAAACACCAGTAGCAGAGGTGCAATACAGTACACGTTAGTTAAGAACAGCTAGGACAGAATCTGTTGCTTTTACAGCAGGTTTGCAAATCACAGTATAGCAAGGTGAGCTATTTCCTAGCCAAAGATGCTGCAATATAAGCAAGCCTCTCAAGAGAAGGGATTAGTTAATAACTCAATACTGCAGTTATAGCACATTATCAATACTTATCTTTCCCCAGTATACTGTGTAGTAGTTCCTTGGCCACATTGCTGATTTCTAGAAAGAGATTATGTAGGAGTGTAACAAAAGTACAGAAGGTATAGATAAAGTTAATAGTGTCAGCAGATCACACCACAATAGGCTTAGCTAGCAGTTCTGCAGCACTTTCAGTAATTGTCTTGCATTAATTATATTTTTATTCCATACAGTTAGTAAAATATAAGAAAATGAGCAGTGAAATACCCAGTCTGTTTCCTACATAACCATTGTGTACTTTGCCGTGTTAATTTAAGGTAAAACGGAGTGAAAGCAAATTCCTTGTTTCCTTATAAGCATCTACTTGATTTGAACCTGCTTATTTTTAAGTCACAGCAAGCTTTAGAATAGTTTCTTCAAAGATGATATATCCTTATTTAACCAGGCTTTTCAAATCAAAGGAAAAATGCTCATGCAGCCTTATTCCATAGTGCATTTCTACGTTTGCAAGCAGAGAAGAAAACTTTGACCTTGTTCTTGTGGTTTATCTAGTGTTTTATTGTTTTCTGATTAGATAATTTCTTCCCATGAAATTTAGGGTTTATTCTACAAAGTACCCCAAAATGTTGGAGTTGTATCTTAAGAGCAACATGTGGTGATAATGTGTATATGTGTTCTTTGTGTCTTTTGGCCAATCTGCATGTCTGGACAGGATTATGGTTCTCCATAGCACTGAATATACATTTCACAGACAAGAGCCCATATATTTAAATTTGCACTGCTTCTTTTGTATAACTTAGTCACAGTCAAGTAACAGCCCACAGGAGTCAGTGCTCAGTCTGACTTTTAGAACCCTTTTGAAATTTAAGTAAGGTTTCTTTCTTGTTTTTAAGTCATAATTTGTAAGGGCCTGTCCACTGTTAAAATAGGTTATAAGTAAGTGTACTTTTATTTGTGAACTTGCTCTGTTTTCTTAAGTTTTCATTTATTGTTTGGAAAATAAAAAAATGAAAGCATATTTTCTTGCAAGAGACTAGTGTAATACAGTGTACTACTGGACCTACAAGTCACATGAACAGCTGACAGCTTGGACAATGCATTAATTTGGGTGGGGTGAAAGGGTGTATTGTTGTGCCATGCGGTGTTTACCAATTTCAGAAGATGTTTTTAAGATTGTAAAGTGTATTAACCAAACCAAAATTAATGAGAAAAAAGAACAAACAGCTGCACATTTAAGTCTCTCAAAGTAGCCATACTAAGCTGTGGTAAACATAAAATAGACTAAATGTAGAGAGTAAGGTTGTACATTCCTGATTGAATGATGGAATAAAGGAACTAGCCATTTTATTTCTAGTTCTCTAATGTATTTCCAGCTGTCCTTGAGAAATACACATACTTCCATACAAATGTGCTCATCTTGCAGTTACAGACTACTAGTATGAAGTATTTATTATTTGTTGTTGTTGTTGTGTCTTTTGGCTTATCCCAGTTAGGGGTCGCCTCAGCAGAACTATGGTCCGCTAATGTTTGGTAGTGGATTTTTACGTGCCAAGTTAGAAGCCCTGACGCACAACCTTCAACGAAGGCACGCCCATTCATGCATGCCTCCACACAGAAGACGCTCTGAGAATCAAACGTAACAACATCTTGCTGTGAGGTGACAGCACTACGGCAGCACCAGAGGATGCAGGATACTGCTACAAGTAAATGCTTCCTGTTAAAGACTAGAGATACTAAAATTTGCATCAGTCATGTTAGATAAGGCATTTCTTCTTGTGCTACACTTGTGATGTCATTGAATTCTTACAGCAGGAATGTTCATAGGTTCATATGTAGGTACTAGGCTATCTGCCCTAGGGCCTGTACAAGCCTAGCCATAAAGATTCCCTGGCTTTCGTCATCCAAAAATTATTTTCCTGTGTCCCTGTTGAGCAGAGCCAAAGAAGTGATCCCCGGGGTGAATTTCCTATTTCCCATCCAATCATCAAGATTTTTCTTAAAGAGGGCTAATGAGGTGCTCTGCTTGACATGAATGGACAGTCTGTTCCAGAGTATTGGGAGTCTCTGGGACAGGAACCTATCCCTCCACCATGTTTTGTTTATTGTGGTGACAAGGTTTAGGTCCCTGGAGATTGTGGCTCAGAGGGATTGGAATTTCTTTAAGTGTAGCATGTGCAACAGCTCTGGGTTTGACATGGCATTGTATGTTAGGCAGAGATCACCTCTGAGTAGGCGATATGCGACGGAGTACAGTTGGAATTTTTTGAGGCGGTCTGCATAGGGCATCTGTTTGAAGCCACTGATACTCTTTGTAAGGTATTTCTGTGGCCTTTCCAGTTGTAAATGTCTTGTGAGGTACACACCAAATGGGGCGTTGTACTCTATAATAGGTCTAATGAGGGATGAGTAGAGAGGAACAATGACCTCCTTTTTTTCTGGATGAGAAACCTTTTGTGATGAGGTGTGCCACGTAGAAGGATTTCCTGACTACTGTGCCAATGTAGTTATCAAAGGAGAGACTACTGTCCACCTGTGTCCCTAGGTCTCTTATCACACTTTTGGTGTTAAGTGGACTGCCACCTATGTGGTAGTTCATGGGCACAGGGTTTTTCCCAAAGGGGATGACTATGCATTTTTTGGCATTGAGCTTGAGGCCAGGGCTTTGACACCAGGCATCTGTCTCAGTGAGGCCCTTTTGTAGAATGTCCATGTCATTTGGGGATTCAATAATGGCTCCCAGTTTGTAGTCATCTGCAAACTTTGTAAGCCATAGACCCTCTGCGCTGGCATGAACTTCAAAGAAGTAGATGCCAAGCAGGAGTGGACCCAGGACTGAACTCCATGGTACTCCACTTGTCACTGGTCTGGAGCTGGATTTGGAGTCAGCTACATTCACGGTGTGGGTTCTGTCAGTGAGCCATTTGGCAACCCATCATTTGACATAGGGATTTATGCCCAGTTTAGTGAGTTTATCTATGATTCCAGTGTGTGGGGTGGTGTCAAATGCCTTGGCGAGGTCTAGATAGGCTGTGTGAACCACTTTACCCTTGTCCAAGGCTCTGGTGACTGCTTCAAAGAAATCAGTCAGGTTTAGGAGACATGATCTGCATTTCACGTACCCAAACTGGGTGGGGTCCAGAGTTTGAAGGTTACCTATGTCTTTGTTTATGAGTTCCATGATGATACGTTCCATGGCCTTGCAGATCAGGCTCATCAGGCTAATGGGGCAGTAGTTCCCAAGGTCCGTGGTTGATCCCCCCTTGTGAAGTGGGATAGCCATAGCTGTGCACCATTCAGTAGGCACAAAGCCTCAGGTGAGGCTATGGTTGAACATGGTACTTAGGTGGGGTGCCAGTTCATTTTTTAGTTTGTGCAGAACACAGCCCGGGATGTTGTCTGGTCCCATGGATGCTGTATTCTTGGCTTTGGAGACTGCAGTTTTTACCTGTGCATCCGTGATTACTGGGGATTGGTATTCTTTCGATATTGAGATGGACCCTTTAGGGGGTGAGAGGGGGGTGAAGTTAGCACTGAACCTGTCTGCCAAGATGTTGGCGATACCAGTTGGTTCTGTATATTTAGTGCCTTTGTGCTGTAAGTCAGAGCAGATCTGAGTGTTGCCATTGAGATTCTTGACATAACTATAGAATGCCTTGTGGTTGCCTTTAGAATCTGTGGTGATTTTGTTTTCGTAGCTAGCTTTGGATGATCTTATGATTGATCTCAGCTTCTTACTGAGGCTGACTAGGGGGAGTTTTTCCAATCTTGGGATTTTACTCTTTTTTTGCAACAGTTTCTTCCTTTTGTTGTAGAGTTTGTTTATGGCAGGGGGACCACCAGATTGGCTTCCTTTTTTTTGGAGGAGAGCATTTTGGTTCTATTTGGGAAGGCATGGTCCATGCACTCATGCATGTGTTCATACAGTGCATTGGTGTAAGATTCAGCAGTCGTATTTCTACTTTCCATCTTCATGGGTGCCTTGAAGTTTGCCACTTCTGTTTTGAGAAGCATGAAGTTGGCTTTGGAGAAGTTTTTTATGGTGGTTACCTTAATGGGGGGTAGGGGCGGGATGTGGATGTCTAGGGTGACTAGCTTACAGTTGGATCTCACCAATGAGGAACTGACCTCTGGTGTGGAGCATCAGTCACCCATGTTGGTAATGACCAGGTCTAGGATGTTGGTGCCCCTGGTGAGGGTATGGATAAACTGATCCAAGACTTTGGAATTTATAAATTCCAAAAATTGTTCAGTAAATGTGTTGGTGCATGAGTAGTTTTCCCAGTTAATGGTGAAGTAGTTGAAGTCACCTGGTATTAGGGTATTTGAGTGTGCCTTAATACTTTCCAGTATGTTAAGAAACGTGGAGTGGGAATCATGGGTCATGGTGGGGGATCTGTAGCAAGCTACAATTTAGATTGCACTCTTGCCTAGTGTTACCACCTGGAGAATCTCAGATGCATTATGTTGGGCAACTAGCCTGGAGGTGTGGATATTCTTGGTGAATATGGACACGCCTCCACCTTTAGTGTTTTGGTCCAGGTTAGGTGGCCAAAAGGTGTGGTATGAATTGTAGCCTGGTATAGCAGGGGTGCTCTGTGGAGCCTTGAACCAGATCTCTGTCACTGCACAGATGTCGGTGTTCTCCATTTTGAGGAGTGCCTCGAGTGAGTGCATTTTGAGGTTTAGACTTCTAGCATTGAGTAGCATTACCCTCAGATTTTATTTGCTTGTACCTGTTACGGTGGTAATTTTGCCATTTGAACTCTGCCTAAAAAAGGCACTATAGGGGTGCAAAAGCCTTAGCCAGTATCCGGAATCCCAGGGGTGACAGGTGCAGGTCATCTCTGGCAAAGCATCGTGGTCTGTCACTCATGTCATCCCAGGCAGACAGATACTGGATCCCCTTAGAATGACACCAGAAGCTTAGCCAATGGTTGAAGTCAGTAATTTTTTCCTTGTACTGTGGTATCATTCTGGGCGATGGCAGGATGCTACTTAGGGCTAGGATCATACCTGCCTGGGCTACAAGATCCAAGAGCTCCTCCATGTCTCTTTTCATGTAGTCCAGGGAGGTACGTCTCAGGTCATTCACTCCAACATGAACAATGACAGAGTTGTATTTGTTATGAAGTGATCTGAGTGCGTGCATTATCTGGCGGATCCTGGCATCCGACAGGCAGCTGACCATAATTTTCACCTTGTTTAGCCTGGTGAGTTGGACATCAGTATGCCTGACTATAGAGTCGCCTATGACTAGTGTGTTGGGTACGTTGTTTTGCCTTAGGGGCTGAGGTTGAGTGGCACACTGGTTTTGTAAGCTATGTGTCGCTTGGGTTGTGTTTGGGGTGGTAGTTGTTTGTGTTTCAGCTTCAGAGGTCTCTGTTGCTTGGACAGATTTTATTAAGAGCCTCCATGAATTTAGGTGTGTGTTTTGTGTTACTATGTGTAGGTTTTGAAGGACTGTGTGTTGTGCATGGTGCGGTGCAGGTGTTTACCGCCTCCTCTTGACTGACTAGTCCACTCTTGGCTAGAGAGAGCTTAGCTCCTAACTTGGCTATATAAGTGCATCTCTCATAGGTTGTAGTGTTGGTTGGTAGGAGGAGAGGGTTGTCTGTGTACATGAGGCAATTGCTACATGGACCCAAGATGCCCAGATTCACCAGGTGGACAGGAGAAAACACCGGGAGCTTTTGGGTCAAATAGCCTCTGTAGCTGCTAAATATAATAGATTGTGACATTTCTTGACTCACAAACCCCACTAGTGACCCAGACTTGGTAGCCCTAAGACATTTGCTCTCCAAAAGGGGGTGGCACCTACCCAGCAGACAGACAGGCTGGAATATTACTGGTACAAAGGAATAAACAAGTTTATAGGGACAACATGCAAGATGCTAGAGAACAGTAGTAGAAAAAAACAAGGAAAAAGATTAAATTTCAGCTCGCCAGTGACACTGGGTAATTTGTCTATCTGCATACTCTGCTGGAGACAAGGGTTTGGTTAGTGGGCTGTACCGCATCAACTTCTTGGAGAGTTTGGGCTGCAGCCTTAGATGTGGTGTGGCAGTCCTCTAGTGCTCACTGAATTTGTGTCTGCAGACACCTGAGGATATTCCACACTTTCATCTGGGAGACAAGTATTGTTATTAAGCAATAAACATTTCCCTTGCATTGTAACACACCATAAGCTCCATCATCCACTCCTTTGATGAAAAATGATGAACAGATGTGGAGATGGTAATCCCTGCTTCCTGATATTGGCCAGGGATGTGTAAGGGGAAAAATAATTTCTGGCCATTTAAGTATAAAGAGAAAAGGAAGGAGAAACAACTATTTACATTCTGACAGCATTTATTTATTTATTTATTTATTTATTTATTATTTACATTTGTTTACCGAGAAATTCCAACTGGACACAGGTTCTTTTTCAGTCGAGGCCCGGGGAGAAAAGCTCCACAGAACAATAAATGAGCAGCAAAGTTCATGAAGAACAATTGAATATACATACAATAGCAAATAATACATACTGCAGCAAACATTAGCTATTCATACAATGTGAAACATAGTAATAAACAGATATACCAATATCTAGCTAGAGTCTAGGATTAAAGGTAGGCTGTATATACAGATAGTACTAAGCTCAAACAGATACTGTTCTAAACTCATGTACCTAAATCTATATATACAAATATTGCACTAAACTCAAGCAGATGTAAAACAGAAGCTCCACATGAAGGTGGAACAAACTAGAAGGGCTAATGGGATGGAAGGGGAAGAGAGAGGAGTAAGAGAGGAGACTGAGTGAGTAGTATATGTGGTAGTGAGAGGAAGCTAGGTGCAAGTCAGTTGGATATGTATTTGGAGTTGAGATGAAGTGGGGTAGTTAAGCATGTTATAACAGGTCTGTGAGATTGCGTGAGGAGGGAAGAGGAAGATAAAGGGTGAGCCAGAGCCTGCAGAGGAAGGAATGCAATGGTCAGACGGTATGAGGCACAGTGGCTAGGGGAGGGGAGAGGAAGGGGAGGTAAAAGGAGGGTTACTAGTCAGGATTGGTACAGGGGCATAACCAGAGACTTTTTAAGTGAGTTTTTAGTGCAGTCTTGAAGTGATTGTAAGAAGGTAGTGTGGTAGTAGGGCAAGAGAAGGTTTTGAAGGGACGGGACTTTAAGATGATGGTTTACTAACTTGTGGGCAAAGGAGAGTTGATTCAGGTGAAGAAGATGGACTTCAAGCCAGTCAAGTTCTCTAAGTGAGATACAGTGGTGGCTGCGATAAGATGCACCAATGGCAAACTTAGCAATTTTATTGTAGCAAGCCTTGAGCTTGTTTAGGTCTGTTTGTTTAAGGTATGTAAGTTTAGAAGAGGAGAAGAGTAAAGTGGAGATTAGGTGGGAAATGGCAGCAGAAATTCTATCTTGGCGAAGAATTGTTTGTTTCTGTACAATGCACCTAGTTTTTTATAAACCTTTTTTATGGTAAGAGAAATGTGAGTGTCAAATCTGAGATTATGAATCTCAACACCAGTTAGTTTGGTGTGTTCTGTTGGGGAGAAGACGCTATTGTCTTTGGCTAGAATATTAAAGTGGGGGAATAACTGGGTTAGATTTATTAGGTTGGAAGATAAAGAGTTTAGTTTTGCTCAGGTTGAGTAATAACTGGGCATTAGATAGCCAGCTTTCTACAGATGAAAAGGCTTCCTGTGTGATCTTGTGAAGTTCAGGTATAGTTGGGGCTGAGCAGATGAGGGTGGAGTCAACTGCATACTGTAGACAAAAAACATGCTTGGTGGCTGTGAATAGATCATTGGTGAAGAGTGAGAATAGTAGGGGACCAAGGATGGAGCCTTGGGGGACACCGAGTGTTACAGGAAGTCAAGGAGATTGGTCATGATGCCAGAAAACTGATTGTTGGCAGCCAGTGAGATAGCTGTGAAACCAATCAGTAGCTGACTGGGAAAAGGATAGGTTAGTGAGAACAGAGATTATTAGTTTGTGTGAGACCATGACAAAAGCCTTGGGTAGATCCAGAAATATAGCAGAGGAGAACAGGTCATTATTTATATGATGAAGGATAGCATTAGTGTAAGAGAGCAAGGGGCTAGTAGTGCTGTGGTATGGCCTGAAGCCATGCTGGGTGCTGGGGAGAAGATTATTAACTAAGAGGTAGTCTAAGACTTGAGAATGGATGCATTTCTCAAGTATCTTGGAAAGTGGAGAAAGGATGACTATGGGGCGGTAATTGGAAATTTCAGTGTTGGAGCCACCTTTATGGAGGGGAATGATGTGGGATATTTTCCAAAGTGTGGGGACATAGCTTTCTGATAAGGACCAATTAATTAAGATAGAGACTGGATAAGCTAGGGATTCTGCTGCTATGCTTAGGTATTCAGAGGGGAGATTGTCAGCTGCAAGTTTTGTAGGCTTAAGTTGCAATAGAAGTTTTTTTGTATAGGAGGTAAGCACAGCTGAAAAAGTAAAGACTGTGGGCAGAGTATTTGGTTTTGATATAGGGAGGGGGTGGGTAGAGGGTTTTGTTGTTTAGTCAAAGACAGCATGGTTTCAGTAAAGTGTTTATTGAATGAGTCAGCAATACTGTTGAAGGAAGGGGGAGTGGTAGGTGAAGGGGTGCCTACTTTACCTGGGTGGAGAATGAAGTTTATAGTGGACCAGAACTGCTTAGAGTTGTAATGGGAGAAGTTTAGGGCAGACTGATATCAGGTTTTATCTTCTTTTATTTGCTTTTTGACCTTGTTGCGCAACTCTAGGAATGACTGTCTAGAGGAGGGGGGTTTTGTTAATTGCCAGTGCTCCCAGGCCTTTTCTCTGATTTTCATTAGTGCCCTGGTGCTTATTTGTAGCCAAGGGGGGTACTGTGTGTTGATTCTGGCATTTCTTATGGGGGCATGTGTATTTAGGATGTTTAGGAAGGTGATATTGAAGAAGTGGACGGCTTCATCCAGATTGAGGTACTTTAGTGGTGTCCAATCACATTTTTGAAGGGATGAGATAAAGGAGAGAGGGTTAAAGTTTACCCTATTTTGGATTTGCCTATAGATGATGGGTTTAGCACAATTTAAGTGGTGTCTCAGAAGGAATGTTGGAGTGTGGTCACTGAGGCTGCCTGGTAGACTGCCAACTAAGTATGAGTGAGGGTCTTTATTGACTCATATCCAGTCGAGAGTAGTATGTTTGTTAGAGTTTTTATTTATTTGGGTAGGTGACTGTATTAGTTGGGAGAAACCAAGAAGGTTTAGGTACTGGGTTGGATGATTGTTACTACAAGATAGACAGTTGATATTAAAATCACCTAAGATTATGATTTCCTGGGGTAAGGAATGGTTAGCCTAGTTCAGGAGATTTTCCAGGGGTGGGATGTTGTGGTCAGGTGAGAAGTAGCATACTATGATGTTGGTTGTTTTATTTGGGTTTAGTCTGAGGTTGGCATACAGGATTTCTTCATTTCCAATGTGGGGGGCAGATGTGTTTAGGATCTGGATGTTGAGGTGGTGGTTAAACATTAGAGCCACACCACCCCCTTTCTTAGATAGTCTATCTACTTGAAGAATGTTATAACCTGTTGGGAGTATTTCCTCACTTTTGATGTGAGGTTTGAGCTAGGTTTCATTCAGGATGAGAATATCAGGAGAGTATAAGGCTATGTTGGCATTTAGGTCATGGGTTTTATTAGTTATACTTCTGATATTTAGACATATGAACAGGAGGTGAGATGGCTTTCTGTTGGATGTTAGTTGGATGTTAGCATTTTTCTGAGTATTCCAATTCCCATACTGTTTGGTTCTTCAAGAGTCTGACACCTACCTACCCATGCTTCCAGACCCACATTTCTCATGTTTAGACAGCTAATCATGTGATTAATTAGTTAATGGGGATTTATTAACATCCTCTAATAGGCCATAATATAATAGGTCCTGTTTAGGTCATCTGTGATTGATCCTTCCCCAGCACTGATTTGGCCACATTCCTCTGACCATACAGCACTTTACACATTAAATAACATTTGAATGCTATTCATGCTTTCATCCTTGATAACAGAATGATGCTGCTTTTCACAGGTTAAGCCTGAATGACTGCTGTTGCCTCTGTTTTCCATCAGGAAATGAGACATTAATGGACAACTCTTCCCATTATGTCCTCTTTAAACAGAACTTTTCCTAGGATGCCGTCTTCTTTAGTTGACTGTCTAAAAGGACTAGGTCCTGAAAAAGGGGCTGGCATAGTATTGTCTATATAACAACAGAAGTTAAGAATAAAAAATTAGGGACATATTTTCAAACACAGAGTTTAGAAAATGTGCATTCACATTCACATACTTATAAAAGTGCTTCTTGCAAAAGTACAAGTGTGATTGCTGTTACAGTAACAAGTAAAACTCCAGAATCTCTGTTTCATGAGGAGGCATGCCTCATGCCCTCCTCTTCATTTTACTTTAATTCCTATTTTGTTACTATTCTTTTTATTTAATTTAGTTGTTCCATTATTTTGATATTTTCTTTTATGGTTGGAGTCAGGGGGCGCTGTCATTTTATCATCTAATTGTCTTTTTTACTTTCCTTTTCCAATCCAGTTTCATCTTTCTTATTCCGTGACAGAATTGTATGGTTTCATTTTTTGCTTTTTTTCTGGTGGTTAAGTGCTTTCCTGCTAGTATTTTCTGTCTGCATCTGTGTCTTTATCACTGGCTTTATTCTCTGCATTTTCACTCATTTTGATCTGTTGGACTATTGGCCCACAGACTTCTCATGTACAGCTTGGTGGGTGTGGGTTTGATAGCTTTCATCTATGTATAGCAGACCCGTGTGGACATCTCATGTTGTACTTGGCCTGACAGAGTTGTCATTGACATACAGGGGAGGGAGTTAGGGATGCTTCTATAGTTGTCACTTTTCTTTTAAGTCTCTGGTCTCTCTCATTCCCCTTCCAATAGATAGATAGGTAATGTGTGTGTGTGTGTGTGTGTGTGTGTGTGTGTGTGTGTGTGTGTGTGTGTGTGTGTGTGTGTGTGTGTGTGTGTGTGTGTGTGTGTGTGTGTGTGTGTGTTTTGCAGGACAGGTTAGGTCATTAAAACCCTGCCAAATTTGATGGAATTGGATACATTGACATAACATGGAAAATCAGTTGCTTATCTGTACGGTAAAGGCAATACAACTAAATGTGACATGTAACCAGGCTGAAATGAAGTGCCTTTTGAAATTAAAAAAAATAATAATTTCGAAATCCATAACATTCTTTTCTTAACAACAGTAAAAAGGATAAAAGAAAGCCCCGTTTATATACTCAAGACTGTGTCAAGTCAGTATATCAGAGGTCACAACTGCACTTGCAGTGACCTTTGTGACGGTAGTTCACTCTGATACATTTAACAGTTTTGTCTTTTTTATTTGGATCATTATAACAACTAAAATGGTGCAGCCTTTTGTTCATCTCACTAAAAACTAGTTTTCTGTATTTGGTATTTCCGAACAGCTGGTGAATTTAATCCAGACTCATAACAATGACATTGTCATACTTATTGTTATATCCACTGTGATTCAGCCACATGGATGTCATCGTAAGTAATGTGGTTTGTCTGTCAAAGTTTGAAATTTAAATATAAGTATGCGGATATGCAATTTGATATATTCAATTTAAATGTTTTGAGGATTACCAGCTAAGGGTGATGCTCATGTGTGCCAAATGCCGATTACTACACGTTACTCACTTTGGCATGAGCCCAACATTAGTATTCCCATCAACTTACATTGTAGGGTGTTTTCTTGTATCTCCACTAATGTTGTATGCTACTACAAAAATTTATAGAAAACTTTCTCTTGGGTTTACGTTTTTCTGAGAAATTGTGTTCAGGTGAATGGAGTTATATTTTTGATGCACTAGGTTTATTTCATGTTGTCCAGTTGGCTATAACAATAGACAAATCAAAAATGCCAACATGTAAATGTCTTAGAAAAATTATGAGATTTAGTAGCTTCCTTAGGAAAGATTCCCATGCCTTCATTTCTGAGATACTATGATGCTATCTAATAAGTAGAACATTTTTTTTGTGTATATACTTTCTCTTGAAATGTTATGGTCATATTTTTCATAGATTGTGCAAGCTGTAAGTCTGAGTCGATCGTACAACAGATCAGATGCCATTGCACATTAAGACCTTCAGAGACTGTCACCTGTTTCACCTAGTCAGGACAAAGAACAATGTTTTTTCTAGAAGGTGTCGCTGCTCCTCTATTTATTGTAATGCATTTTTATAATAGAATCTCTTACATAGCCTGTGTACATCTGTTTTTTACATCTCTTAAAAAAGACCTTATTTGTGCCACAGCAATGCCCTTGCTGGTGCATTACTCATCTTTTATTTCCTTTCTGGGTAGGAGGAGTGGTTGTTACACTAATCCCTTGTTACAGTGATGTTGCATTACATGTTGTGGTATTGTTTACTATGCACACAAATTATAAGGTGACTTTATTGTGACAGAATAACACTGTAGTCCTTATACTGCCTGTACTGAGGATGTGGTTGTTACTGTAATGCTGATTTGCAAGGCTATGTACTGCAACACCTAAGAATGTCAGATATACACAAAAATGTGGTCCCAAATGTATCACTGCACCTGCATTGCACATTGTATATGGTGTGGGTGTTCGGAAAAAGGACTTTGCTTTAGAGCACAAAGCACTTTTTTCTGAGTTTCCTTGGCAATAGGCAATATCTAAACTGATCCAGAAATACCTTATTGGTGCCAGCCAAGTACATGCTGTGATACTGTACTTGACCCTGTGCTGGGATATTACAAAGCTATAATTTTGAATTAAATCTTGCAGTACTGTAGTAGGGAGTTTCCAGGATCAGAAGAGTCCCCTTTGTCATCATAGCAACCAAGGTTAATATGCCAATGCCGATTCAGGTGTCCCCTTTAAGAGACCAATGGGAGTACAGTGCTGGTTAGACTCCCACTCTTGACCCTCCTTTTTCATAGAGGCAATTACCAAATTGTACACTATACTATTATCTCCCAAGACAATGATAACTGGCAAGTGTTGGAGAAACTGTGACAGATGCCACAACTGTATGATATATCCTCAGGAATGGAGGGAAATTCTACTGCTCCCCCGATATGCTACAAGATCCAGAAGATATCACTTCTTTGGCTGGCAGTACCTCTTCAAGTATTTCTACATCACTGCCAAATTATTTGAACTATCTCATTCCTTGTAACTTTCATCAGTGCAAAATTACACAAATTGTTGAATTCCTGCCTTCCCTTCAAACTCACTCTCCTTCTTCCAACTTCTGAGCATTATTTTGCATTTATTGTTCCATTAATTTCCATTTATTTTCTATGTAATCTGTTCCTTCCCATTTCTAAAAATCCATCTTCCATTTATTTTATCTCCTTTACAATATTCAGTACTTTAAATGCAGTTGATTTAGGCTTTGATTTCTATCTTTTAGTTATTGCTTTGTTGGCAGCCAGCAGAATTACACTTAATAAGGTCTTATTATGTCTATGAAATTCAGATCCTTTGCCCAGCTCAGAAATTATTTCCTTAGTTACAGCCATTTGCTCACCCTATATGTCTGACAGAGATTTTTGTAGGGATTTTTTTTAAATCTGCCAACTCATTCCACTCACAAAACATATCTTTGCAGTTACCTCTTTCTGCCCCATCATAGCTCTAACATGTGCTATCTACCTGAGGAAAATTCTTTAAAGTCTGCTTGGGATATAATAATGCTTATGTAGACACTTCCAAGCAAAGACCTAAACCTTCTGAACTTGGATGCACACTTGGGACCCGTACATAAATCATACCATTATTCTGTTGTAAATTGCTTTTCCAGTCTCTAGTCCCAACCTTTTCTAACCTCCTCTGACTGATTCTTTAGTTATCATGCAATATTTTATTTGCCCTACTAATGATCTTTTTCTTGAACAGCAGCCAGTACCAGATCAGGTCTTTCACTTAAGATTCCGCTATCCCTTTCTCTTTGCATATACTTTCATATCAATCCGTTGTAGGGAAGGCAGTCTTCGGGCAGCAGTCCGGGTGTCTTTTATCTTTCTCTGTGTAGCTTTTACTCCAATTTCCTTGGTTCCTTCACCAGTTTTATCCAGTATATTCCAGCCCCCTAGTGCCCATTTTCTGGACCTCTACTTGCTGTAACTCTGACTGGCAAAATCCCTTTTCCCCATTTTTGTGTAAGCCTAGTTCTTAGAATAATTTCTGCTACTTTATGAATATAATATTCTATATGGTTGTTGTTATTTGCCTTAAGGATCTGCACCCTAATCTCTTAAAATTTTGAATTCTAACATTGTGCTTGCATTATGTATATGACCCTTAACTGTGTAGCTCTAAAATGTCCATTCAAATCAGGTAATCCTAAACCACCTTGTTCTATGAGTAAGGATTAACTTACCCCACTTAACTCTCACCCTCTTCCCCTTCCAGATAAATGCCATCAATTCTTCATTAATTATTGTCCACAACTTCTCCTCTGGTTGATAAAAATATGTCTGAACCGTATGTAAATCTAAAGAAACAAAAAACATTTTCACTGCTTTTATATTACTATCCATATCCATAAACAAAAGCTTCCAGTTTCTCGGTTTTTGTATTATCTTTTGTTTATTCTCTTTTCACATCTTTAGCTGCCACAACAGAAGACTTTTGAATGTATACTTCTAAATACTTCATCATATCATGTCCTCATAAATATGGATATTGCTGAACCAATTCATGTGTGGGTACATAAATTATGCTTACAGCCTTTGTTTTATCTTCATTAATTTTACATGAAACTGTCTCAAAATGTTCCAGAACTCTGGATTTATCAGGTGCAAAATAATTTAATCTGCAGATAAAGCCAACTTTTCTTGATTACCATACCAATCTGTCATAGTCAGACTTTCCCAGTCAACAAAATGTTAAATAAATAAATATATATATAAATAACCTCACTGCATTTCTGAGCCCCTCATTTTCTTTGCTAATGGCTCTAAATATAAAACAAGTAAGAAAGGGAAAAGAGGACACCAGTACCTGGTTACTCTGCTCAAATACAAATTATCAGAAAATAACTCTCTCACTTTAATTCTTGCCTCCAATCCTTCATATATTTTCCTAATTATCCTTATTATTGTATCAGAGAATGTGAATGCGTCCAGTGTCCTATTTATAACATCCTAGCTTACTCTATCAATTGATTTTCTACATCAAGACCATTTAACAACAGCAGTAGTTTCTTACATTCTGCTTTCTCTGAATCATCTTCGATCTATTGCTGTTGTCAAATTTTGCTTCTCCTCCACAAAACCACATTAAACCATATCTGTTAACTTTGGCAATATGTTTGCCATTCTTTTAGCTAGTATAGACATAAATACCTTATTTATCATGGTTAGTTATTGAGCCTTGCCTCCCTCTAATCTCAGCATAATTAGGTCTCCCATAAACATTTTCATGTGTGCCTTTTCTGTATTTCCACATTTCTTTTCTTTACACAATTTTTCATAAACATTCTGAAATATTTCTGACACTTCTACAGGATCTGTGGTTATTTTTCTTTTTACTGGCTCCTAAGTTTGGTGACAATCCTCTCTACTTTCTGTTGCCTAAATTGTTGGCCTAAAAGTTGTACTCTGGAGCTGTTATCAAAACAGTTGCTTAATATTAATCCTTCTAAATTCATGCATATTATCCATATACTGCTTTGCTTTCTCTTTAACACTCTGCATTTGTGCCTCTTGTTCTGTCAGATTCCTCTTACTCTGCAATACTTTAATCTTTCTCAGTCACTCTAAGTAAGTCCTATTACTTCTTAAACATATCTAGTTCTCTTTTATTTCTACTTCATTTTTACTCCATTTTAATGTTATCCCACTCACTATCTATAACTTCTAAAGATATTCCTAAGTTCCCTAATAACTCTCAAATAATTTCCACTACCCATTTCTTAAATTCTTTTTTTAAGGTAGGTGGGAAAGTGCCAGTGTCTCATTTTTTTTTCATTATCTTGCATTTTTTTATCTTGGTTTTTATCAGTACATAATCTGAAATAGTTATCAGATGTGTGTCAAAGCTTTCGATCAAATGCACATGTCCTGTGAAAGATCATTTCTATCTAGTCTAGCCAAGTTATTGTACATCCTAGAATAATATGCAAATTATCTTTGAGTTCCTACTACTGAATTCATGTTTTCCATACCAAATATTCTCATACCCCTCTTTTGTTATATTTTCCCTTCAAGGTCCCCTTGATACATCCTCACTATTGCAAATCAAGTTCCATTCCCCATCTATAAGTAATATTCTCTGTCAAAAGCTGATTGTCTCCCAAAATTTTCTTAAGCTTTATAATAGCAGTTTTTAGTGGAATATAAATACATGCCAGCATAATCTCCCACACTTGCTGCGAATAGACCCTACCTAGTACAAATTTACCATTAATGTCTTTTTTCCTTTTCCTTGTCCTTTTTCTTTATCCCTGATATTCTGATGAATATGAACCTGAAATCCTTTCTTTATCAAATCCACATGTTCATTTCTTTCAAAATGTGTCTCCTGCAGCATTACTATTTGCACTTTGTATTCCTTAATATAATTCAGTATTCTGTCCTTTTTATCTACACATGTGAGGGCATTTGCATTCCAAGATAATATAGATAGTGCAGCCATTATGACAGAAAACTGCCATTCCCAGCTATTACATATCAGATTTTCTGAATGTGTATTTCCAACTACCGTGTTACATGCACACACTAATATTTGACAAGCTGATCTTTTATATAGTTGTTTCTTCTCATTTCTCTTTGAACCTACTATACAACTGCCTTAGCAGCATAATTCTTGACTCCCACAAAACATTTGCTGAAGGAAAAAAGAACAAGCTAATATATTTGCAGATGTTAAGAAGCTTGGCATTTTTCATGACTTTCATCATTTTCTCATATTTTTCAAAACTACTTACTTACAAAAACACTTGCTTATAGTTTAATCCAATGGCATTAATCTATATATTCACTCTTGTAAAAATAAGAACAAATATTTTAATTCTACATATAATATACTGAGTGCATGTTTACACCCCACCCCAGCAGCCCAAGATCACAGCTTATTAACATTAAACTTTTGCCCAGCCCTTTTTTATTGGTATAATCTAAAGCCTATATTTCTTTATTTTCTTCCCTAAATTTAAAATATCCATGACTACACAGTGCACAAAACTGCTTTACTATATATAATATGCAGTTTATATCATGAAGGGTTTTATACAAATACTAATAAGAACCATTTTTTAGTGTCCTTCTAAACATTTATGAGATAAAATGGGGTATATGCTTTACAGTCCACCCACAAGTTTGACAAAGTCAACAAAAGTCCAGTCTTTCTCAGTCACTTTTTTTTGTAAACAATATTTCACAATTGTGATTGATGTTTTATAGTTTCCTAGTTATTCACTAATTTTAGTGCTGCTGATCATCTTCCTGTTTATCTCCCAAATCCAGATTTTGATTTAAGTCCAATATACTCTTGATTCTTCTTGTCAACTCCTGTGCTTCTTATTGGTCTCTCAAGCATTTTCCTTTGGAACATTGGAAAGGGTTTCTGTAGCAATGTCTCTCTATAAGATTTATTGTCCGGAAAATGAGAAGCAGGGTCCTTTTCTGTTTACTGGCTCACTTTTTGATGAATACAGTTTTTATTTGCTCTTTAGCTTGTTTTATATCAACTATATCATTGATCCTCAAAGAAAAAACATTCTAAAGACAGTTGTACACAGCAGCTTGAGTCTCGTACCTGCATGTCTGCATTCCCTGATTGCTGAATTTGCTTCTCTTCTGCCTGGTGTACAGTGAACAACTGTTTTCCACAATCACTCTGCTGTCTTCAATTTTTAATACTTTTCCTTTCTGTCATTGTTTTGTCAGTATCATGTATGTCATCTTTACTAATACAGGTCTTGGCTGCTTTCTCATGGCCATACACTTGATGTGCAATTTCAGTTAATAAATCCTGCTGTGCAATACGAGTCCAGTTGTTAGTTTTTGCTTTCATAAAATTAATACAGTCTGATCCTTCCAGTTTCTCTGGTCTCTGGTACAGTAGAAAATCTCAGGTTTTCTCTTCAGACCTGCCTTCTAATTCTACTATATTTTTTGAAACAACTCTTCTTGAAAAGTTTCATACTCAGCAAGCCTTTTCTTCATTTCAACCTCTGATTTTTTTTCAGTTTTATCAGATCATCTGAATAACTTAAAGCTTCTATTTTTTCCAGCCTCTTGTTATTTGTGTTGATATATTCATTTGATGTTTCATTTATTTTAATCACCTCTGATTATATTTGGTTTATTTTTTCCTCTATATTACTGGAAGCCATCTCTTGTACCAAAGCTGAAGCCTGAACTGCTTTCAGCTGAACTGCTGCAGGATTCTTCCCAAACCAGTGTGTTCTCTTTACCTTTTCTGATTGGTTTTCATTCAGGTTCTCTAAATGTCTTCTTTGCTGGAATCCAGGGAGTGTACTTAGTAGCCAGTAACTGAATTTTACTCAAGCTGTCAATATCACTGGCTCTTATTTCTCAGTGATCAGTGGAAGCTATATTGGAAATCCTCAAAACACAGTCCCCTAAGCAGATCACCTTAAAGCCCTATCTCTATTCTCTATTTCCTAAGGACTGTTGAGAAGCGATTTATGCATGGCATACAAGGCATCCTTGTATTTCTGTCTAATGGACCTTTTCCATATCTGGAGAACGAACAGCACCAGAACTACTAGATCTAAGGATTCAAACTTTGCTTACAACTTAAATAGGACATGTTGGAGGGACAGGAATGTATCTCAGATATACTCCATTCTCTGGAATAGGCTTCCTTAACCCTATTCAAGTGCAAACAGGACCAGCAGACGGGAAATTGGAAATTCAACCAGTGTCTAACACCTGTGTCTCTGGTGGACAGAGGTAGCCATTAAATTGTGCCCTACCTAACATACACTCCTTAAAATAACATTTAAGGTGCAATAACTCATGGGATGGATCCCATTGGTTTGGTCAGCAGAGAGTTTGGTAGACATCTGTTTAATTGACCACATTTGGTCAACTATACAGATAGTTGACAGGTGTGTGAAATCAGCAATTCCTGGGTAGGGGAATATTTTCTTTCCCAAGGGATTGTGAGATCTTGGAGTTAGTATATATAATTAATGGGGGTGTGGTGGTGTCCCTGCAAAAAATGTTGCATGCACTGAGATTCTTCCTCAGCACATGCAAGGTAGGAAGTCAACATTTCTGTTCATGACATAGAGTAGTTTATCTTCAGGATGTTGACATTCATGTTAGCTGACCCACTGAAGGTAAATCCATGGGATACATTTGGATTTCATAGCTAGGCTTATAAAGGTCCCAGTGTTCATTAGCCTAGACTACATCTAAGAAACTACAAAAAAAGCTCTTTGAGTTCTTCGGCTTACTGTAGAAAGCTGATTGCCAGTTGACTTCTGATAGTACATTAGCCAGTCATGCCCCACCAAATCCACCCCCCCCCCCCAGCTCTCAATAGAAAAGTAAAAAATGTCTTCAGATTACTGTAAAAAGCCAATTGGCTTCCTACAGTACATTATGACCAGCGATTCCCTGCCACACCCTAGCTATCAAGAGAAGAGGCAAAAAAGAAGATCTTCCTCTTATTGTGTGACTGACCTACCTACAGTAAGTGAAAGGCTACAAAAAATGCTGTGCAGTCAAATGACTTTCTGAGCTCTGGATCACACCAAAGCCGCTCCCTTTGCCAAGTGCTGACATGTTGAAAGAAAACATGAAAACCCTGAGGAAGAATGAATCTTGAACATCACTCTTTGCCTTTAAATGTCTTTTTTTGGAGGGGGACAAGCACCTCACACCCCTAAACTTATATATACTAACTGTAAGATCCCCATACCTCAAAGAAAAGGGAATATTCTGAGAAATGGCTGTTTTTCAGCCATTCAGTCTCCATGTTTCACTCTATTAGGTCTGAACATTTGAAATGGTTACCTCCCCAAAATGTTTGCCCCCTTCACCCCCATCCCTGCTATGCTACTGCCTCTTGGTACCGTGTTGCTTAGCTTTTATGGTTTAGGTCCTTGATTCTTTTTTAGTGAGAAAGCATTATGGTCATTCAGTTATGACAAGTGTTTGGACAGGTATATACCAAAAGGGGCATTATAACGAACATTATAACGAATGATTGGACTAATGAGTGCCAGATACAGTGGAATGATCACATCCCTAGATACCATACCTTTAGTTATGAGTTGTGCAATGAAAAAGGACTTCCTTATAACTGTGAGTGTGTGGTAATGAAAGGACAGTTCATTGCTGACATGGTTTCCCAGATCCCTAACGTTGGGATAAATTTTCAGGGTTGTGTTGGCACTGTGATAGTTAGAAGGATAGTCATGCTTGTCAAAGGACAGGATTACATATACAAGCGCAGCCACATACATACACATGCAGAGACTGCATAGACAGATTCATACAGATATAGACAGAAACACACACACAGACACTCACATGGACAAAGGAGCATACACATACACACACACATTATTTTTTCTTTTCTTTTCATTTATTTTATTTTTTATTTTACTCTTGCTAAACAGCAAACTGTGTTTAGTAAATGTAAGAAATGGTAGCTGTTTGCCTTTTTTTCAGTCCATTCTTCACAGCAGCTTGATACACTGCCCTGAAGCGGAAGGCTTGCTTTTTACTGGGTGGTGTATGCGACTTAATAACCTGTTGAAGAATGTTCATTATACAACAACCCCCCATTAATATTCAAAAATGTGCACGCTAATTGGTCAGCATGCACGTTGTAAATCAGAGTTATAGTAATGGAAAAAGGTCCGGTCGCCGGGACTTTTTCCATTACTATAACTCATTTTTTTTTACAGCAACGGAGAATGCAAAATCTCCATTGCTTCACACTGTCTCGCTATGTTAAACTCATTTAACATAGCGAGACAGTTTGTAAAAAGCAACGGAGATCTTGCTTTCTCCGTTGCTTTTTTTTCAAAACTGTCTCACTTTGTTAAATGGGCTTAACATAGCGAGACAGCTTTAAAAAAGCAACGGAGAGTCTCGCTATCTCACTATGTTAAATCCATTTAACATAGTGAAACAGTTCGTAAAAAGAAATGGAGATCTTGCTTTCTCCGTTGCTTTTGCCCACAGCTCCGATGTACTGCATAGGCATACGCATGCGCAGTATATCAGAACTGCTGCAGAATACCAGACAGCTGCGGAAGGGCAGCAAGGAGGCATTATACAATGCCATTATTTAAGAAAAGTAATTATTTTTTTTCTTAAATAATGTCATTGTATAATAGCAATAACCCATGCCTGGGTGTGGGTAATGCTGGATTTACCCACAGTTGGCTTTGTTTGGCCACTCAGGCTTCGTCCTCGTGACCAAACCACACCAACCGTGGGTAAATCTAGCATTACCCACACCCAGGCGTGGGTTATTGCTATATTATCCAATAGGATATCAGTGTGTGCTTCACCCATTATCGAAAGGTTGTTATGCAGGTCCTGAAGGGAAATTATATATTGGAAAAACAATAAAATGGATGAACAAAAGAAAGAAAAAAAAACTCTATGCATACAATGGTCTCAAGATGATTACATAAAAATCTCTTAGATGTATGTAACTGTTAATAATATTTCTGTTTTCTTCTTTCCCTCTCTTTTTTTTTTTTTTGCTACAAATTTTTGCTACAAAGAATGAGAAAAAATTACTGAATTGTGAAATCTTGGATGTTAGCCAGAACCTCATTCAGTGTAAGAACTGCTACTCAACTAATCTTTTTTTTATTATCCTACCAGTGTTACCCCTGCAGAATGGTCTTAATTAAATGAAATTGGCTCTTAAAACTGAAAACAGCAGACCTGCTAAAATCCACAGGGTCTAAACACTGTAATTATCAAATCAATTTTTATGTGAAAGTGTGTAGGGAAATACGATCCATATATTCTCCAGACATATTTATAATTGCTTCTGTAAAAAGTAAATAAAATAAAAACAGGACAACATTATTTCATCTGTGAAAGCATTTGAAAAAGAACTACAGCAAAAAATAAAAATAAAAAAAACAACTAAAGCTTCACTTGACTAAATCAGTAAATAAATTAACAAATGTCTCTTGTCAAAGTAACAATATGCCCAAACATGTGCATATAAAAGGATTTCGGATAGTTATACAGTAAATAAAGGGATTCCAAAACTTTTTCCCATCATATTATTTCCCTTTTACATTAGCTGTTTTCCAGAAATGACTTGCAATGAATTGCACTTACATAAGGAATTAGAATAACGTTTAAAATTACGTCGTCACATCTGTGTTTCATTTATTGTGACAGCCTTCAGTGTCAGAGTTTTAGACATTCCTGGTCCTATGCTGCTATCCTTGTGTCGCCTTCTCCTGTCAGTCATTGTCTCCTATCTATTTGCAACTGAAAGAAAACTCCCTTTCCTCATCTCAAAGAAAACAGCATGTTGCTGTGTTTTTTTGCCTTGCGATATCATATTCGATGTATTAGATGCCATAAGCTCAAATAAACAATCTGTGTGGTGAAGGCCCAAAAATAGATCAAAGCACATCTAGCACCTTTCAATAGAGCTGCAGCTGTCATATGCATTGTCAGTGGTGCAACAGGTAGCACACTTGCCTTTGGTGCAGAAGGCTGTACACTGGGTGGATCAATTGCTGCCATTGCAGTGCGGCATAAGGGTTGCTGCACTCTTGAGTGTGTCATCCTTCAGATGTGACATTACACTGAGGTCCCATTCTCTTGAGTTGGTAGTAGCTTCAGTGGATGTAAACAATCCCATGGCATCTATCAAAAAGAGTGGGGGGATCCCTCATATTCTTCCCACATTTCTTGTAGTTAAAAAAATACCACCATGAGTCTCCCCTGAAAAGAGGGCACTAGCCTAGTGGATTTAACCCCATTAACAAAGAAAAAATGTATAATTAGCCATGCAAACCTCCTTTTAGAGGGATTATTTTCAGGCACCTGCAGCAGGTAAAGCTGCCACTTTTTTAGCCCCCTCAATATGCACTTGCCATGAATGACACAAGCTCATTAACCTACACATATGATACCCTGCTTTCAGATGTTGCAACATCCTCAACCTAGAACTTTTGCCACTGTTTCACAATGTAAACAACTGCACCCCCACCCCCACAGTCAAGTCAACAAAGGGGGACTTCGGACACTGAAACAAGGCACCACAGCAGCTAATTGTACAGTAGAAATGTCATAACAACAAGTAAAATGAAGGAATCCCCTCAAAGACATACTGTTACAGTAAACACTCATCTTACTCAACTCTCATGTCTGGGTGGGGGCATCTCTACCACCAGATTAAATGTGTATATCAAGCCTCATTCAAGTCAGTAGGGCCTCCAAGCAGTTGCTAAACTCCACACTTCTTCTGGAAGCAATATCGATGTACAGTTTAGGTAAACAGTTTTCCAGGAGGACCTGCCACTCACTTATGTAGCTCATAACTTACTGAGTTTAGCAACAAACAAATCAGAAATGGAATGGCCATGATGCTTCTTAGCATGTTTTCAGTGAAACATATAAAATGTATTTACTGTTCATAATGATAGATTTATTAACAGCAGGATTGATTCCACAATCATTAGCACATTACAGCAGATAAAATTCTTCCAGGCTGCTAAAAATCTTCCCACTTCCAGTCATGAAATCTAAATGCTCTACATCCCCAGATCTGAAAATTCTCATGTGGCATAAGATGAAAAAGCAGGATGATAGAAAAAGGAAGGAAGGAAGGAAGAGAAGGTCCCAACTACAATTAAGGTAGAGAGTGGAGGGAAAGTATGTTATCAAACATGGACCTATTTCTTTATGGTAAGTTATACAATCTTTATATCTGATAAGAACAGGATCACCCTATGCAATAACAAGGAAGGGTCACAAGCTAATGTACTTGTGTAGATATCCTCTTGTGAATATTTCATTGATAAATGTGGTACCAGACAAAGACCTGGACTTGGAGATAACAGTTATAGTGCCTTGTAAAGGTACTGAGGCAAGACAAAATAGCTCCTGCACAACTACTGTCTAAAGAGGCCTTATAGAAGAAGGTGATACAAGTGGCAACCACTGTACATGAACATGCACTTGGAGCATTTTTTAAGCATATTAATTAAATATTTAGTTTTTAAACAATGACATAGGTGCACATACATTAATAGAAAAGAAAGCAAGATGTAACAAAACGTTTCTTTATTTTCATAAATTTTACTTATATATTTTATTTTTAACAATTATCATTCACTCTAACATTACATAAATAGCTCATTTCCTGCCTTCTTCTGTCACAAACTACCCCTGATGGTTTCAAAAATTAGAAACATATTTGTTCGAGTAATTACATACTCAAAAAAAAAAATTGAAAAAAACATTATTTAATCTAAACAATGAAAGTGGTAATGTTGATAATTCAGAATTCGATATTAACGACATTACCCAACGTACCTTGCCTTCTGCTGATTTCCTACCAGTGATTTTCAGGGGGCAAGCCCTCCTAAACCACCCCATGTGGGGAGCTGTGCTCCCACACCCCCTGCTTATTATATATACAAACTCTGAGATCACACTACAGTGAGGAAACGGGTAAATTTCCTGATCCCCACTGTAGTGTGATCTCCAATCAGAACATCAACCTCATCTGAGCGAATGCACACTAGCATTCACTGTTGTGGATTCGAACATGTATGGCTTGACATTACGAAAACTTGGAACCATGATTTTGACCTTCCAAGTTTCTCGTAGCTGCCATACATTTTGATAGTAAACCATCCCTGACACTCTGCGTCAGTTGGTTGCAGTCCCTCTGATTCTAGCTTTGACATTCTCATTCAGACTTCCCTTCTTCTCAACCACCCCACCCAAATACTTGAAGCTGTTAACCTCTTTCATTTTTTTCCCTTCACTTTTCCGCTTCTTCTGATTTACCACTCTACAAACTAATATATATATTTATATTATACGGAATACATTCATTTGATCGAGCTAACTTTCCTCGAATGGGTATAACACCGAGTGTTATTACCGAATTTCTCCTTACCGAATGGTCGAAATGTCGTACATAACACTGAATGTGACATTTCTGACCGCTCTACCACCTAAACAAGCACTACCATGGGTCAAAAGGAGGGGGTGTTTTGCAATTCGCAACAATTGCATTCACAATTATAAGAATTTGCCATAATGCTTTCGAACATTTTCCGATCGGCCATCCACCAGCTGATCAAATGAATGTATACCATATTGTACATTACACTCTGCTTGATTGTACACTACACTCTTATTGTTCACTAGAATGTATAGTAATGTCTTTCGGCTTTTCCTGGTTAGGGGTCGCCACAGAAGAACTCTGGTCCGCTAATGACTGGCAGTGGATTTTTATGGTGCCGAGTTGCCAGCCCAACGCCCATCCTTCAAAGAAGACACACCCTTTCATGCACACACCTAACTGCATGCCTTTAACATCACTTGACCATGGGGAGAACATGCAGACTCCACACAGAAGGTGTTCCAACCGAGAATCAAATGGGAGAACCTCTTGCTATGAGGTGACAACACTAACCTCTGCACCACAGTTATTCCACATAACTAGTCTGAACTACTCTGTTTATGCTTACACTTTTGTATTTTTTGTTAGTGAACTGCTTTGTATTTCCCCATGGGTTGGGTCTGAAATTGGTCAGTATTGATCAGTGCACTTCCCTGCTACACAAATCTAAATAAATTAAATACATTTCCCCATTTGTTGACATTGCATTTGTGTTTTCTGTACTCAGACTCACCTTATGTGTCTTCAGAGTTGCTTTCAATTCCCTTGTCATTTGCTAAAGTTCATGTTCAGAGTCTGTCTGTAATTCCATATCATCTGCATACAGACAGCTTTGCTGATCTATCCCTTCCAACCTGCTTGCTAATGTAGTCCATCACCAGTTGCTAGTTTTGGAAAAGGAAACAAAAAGCTGCTCATCCTTTTTTATGACTTTGGTTCTATCAACATGGAATCTGAGTTGCCTGTGAGTAGGTAACCATTTGAAATGTCGGGACCAGCTAAAGCAAGACCAGAAACATGGAGACTGAAAGACCGAAAGAATGGACTTAAATATACCCCCATAAGAAATTCCCCATTGCCTCTATCTATATCTCACCTGGAGGTAACATTCCCATCCTCAAATCTATTCTAGCATGGATTTCTGTTAATATCTCTTATGAGACCTTACTACTAGGTGACATAAATATCAACTGGCAAAAACTATTCTCTACCTCTCCCTCCCTTCAAATCAACCTACACAGCTTCCATCAACTTATCTCAACACCTACATGCTTCAACAATAGTAATACCCAAGGTATCAGTTTAGACTGGATTTTAACCTCTGACCCCACCATATATCATGACCCCAGAGGCCTGCCCAACTCCCTAAGTGACCACCTCCCTATCCAAGTCCAAAGTTATTCTTCCGATATACCTAAATTCCACCATTTTAGAGAGTGTCTCAAGCTTTCTTCTTTCAATCCTGAAACCTTCAATAACAAGCTCACTTCCATAAACTGGGACTACCTTAAGTGCCTCCCTCTTAGTGAAGCCATTCTATACTTTAATCACATTTTTCTTGACATACTTGACTCTTTAGCTCCTCTTAGAAATGTGAGAATCAAAGCCAACTACTCACCTTGGCTCTCCAAAAACACCATATCTCTCATGAAAGAAAGAGACAAAAATTGGAAAAAATGGCTAAAAACTAAACCTGCAACTTTCCTACAAGAATATAAAGAACTAAGAAATCCATCAATTAACAAAGACAAAAAAACTTACTTTTATAATCCCTAGTTCTCCCAAAAGTCCAACCCCAAAAAATTCTGGCATATCATCAATAAAATCTTAAATCCAGGTCAACCTGCCACCCTTGATCCCTACCTTAATAATTCTCCCTTAAAAACTGCCACCTTACTTAATACCCACTTCATCAAATCTATTCAAAAACTTACCCAACCTTCCGAAAACCATAACCACCCTCACATCACTCATTACACATGCAACATAACCCCATCTCCACAGCCTACATCAAGTCACATTAAAACTGAAACCTTGTTCTCCCTCTACCGGTAACACCCCCCCCCCCATTTCTTAAACTCTCTGCTCATTCCATAGCCTATTCTGTCTCTATCCTAATAAACAGATCTACCCAAGAGTCTACTGTCCCCAACATCTAGAAATCTTTCTACACCATTCCACTTCACAAAAAACAGCTTCAATGGCTACAATTCCCCCCTACTGAGCCCTCTAACTAAAGTTGCATTGCCATCCTATCTCTTCTATTCAAAATCCTCAAAAAATGTATACACAATCCGTTTTTAACTCACCTTATTAATGAGAATCTTCTGACCCCAACTCAATATGGCTTTAGGCCACATCACAGAACCTCCACTGCCCTTCTATCCTTCACTCACACTGTTGCTGAAGCCAGCGACAAAAACCTCCTTGTGTCTTGCCTCTTTCTCAACCTCTCTAAAGATTTTGATACTGTCTCCCATTCCAAGCTACTTACTAAGCTTACTGACCTTAATCTTTCCCCCTCTACTGTTCACTAGTTCTCAAGCTATCTATCAAATAGGCTCCAGTCTGTCAGATGGCAATCTGCTTGCTCCCCTTTCCTACCTTACCAAATTGGTGCCCCTCAAGGCTGAAACCTTGGCCCCTCCTATTCAACATCTTCACTAATCATCTTTACTCCTCCTGCAGCACCTCCTCCTTCATACAGTACACCAATGACTCTAGTCTTATCTCTTGTACTGACAACATCTCTAAACTTCTTCTTATCACCCAAAACTCCTTTTCATCTGTGGAAAAATGGCTCACAGAGCATCAACTTATACTCAACCCCAAAAACCTGAGGTCCTACTATTTCCTGCCCAAAACTCCCCACCACCTTAAATCCACTTTTATTGTTTCTTCGCTAGATAACACTCTCATCAAAGCTGAGCCTCGCATTAAGTTACTGGGTACAATAATCGATGACTAACTCAAATTCGACATCCATATCCAACACTGTAAACAAAAATAACATGAAACTGGGTCTTCTCTACAGGAATAAGAAATTGTTTGCTCCCCATTCCAAACCCTCCCTTGCCCAAGCCTATCTCCTTCCATGTCTCCTGTACATCTCCCCTATCCTAACTCACCTCCAGTCAAACCTTCTCTCCAGACGAAAACAAGTTTACAATAACATAGCCAGATTTGCCAATAGCCAACCTTATAAATCCCATCATTGTCTTGCCCTGAAACAGCTTCAATGGCTACAATTCCCCCAGCACTTACTACTTGCCCAGCTGCAGTTGACACACTCCCTTCTCAACAAAGTGCTAGCCTGCCCATCACTATCTACCTTAGTATCCCATTATACCCCAAACCGGTCTATTCATAGTTCCAACCAGCACCTTCTAGACAGCTATAAACCCAACAAAATGTATGGCAAACTCCTCTATAAACACTCTGTGTTCCTTGCATGGAATAGGCTACCACCTCACATTCATAGCATCACTAGTTCCAGTTGCTTTAAAACTGATGTCAAGCACTAATTTCTGAACTCAAAAGCCTGTCCTTGCTTAAATCCTCCATAACCTGCATTTTCCTTTCTTTTTCTTTTCTCTACCTGTCTACATTTAAATCAATGACTAATCTGCTCACTAGACAATACTACATTATGCTGTTTGGGAAAGCTATGTCATTATTGCAAATACTTAAATGTACTATTTGTATTTACTTCATTTTGTTTTATTTTTATTAGTTATTCATTTCACCTGATTACTGCTGTGATGCCCCTGCACTGGCCCAGTAATCAAGGAGCCTCAATTCTCACCACTAACACCAGTGAGGGACATGCACATTGGGAGGATAAGTACACACACAGTAAAGTACAATTTCCCTTAAGGGCACATAGAGATTACAGTCAATCTGGGTCTGGTTTCTCCCTCTTTCTCCAGATCCCGAATAAGAATCCCCACTGGCACAGCTATAGGGTTAAGATCTCAGACGAGTGGTCAAGCCAAAACCTCCAGCACCCTCTCTGTCCAACCACTGCTTCATGTCCCTGCCCAAGTAGCTCACACACACACACACACACACACACACACACACACACACACACACACACACACACACGCGCACACACACACAGTTTGAGATTTGATTTATATACAGACATACAGACACTCCTGGTGAAGGCTGGCACAGGTTCACTAGCTATGCCCACTTCCGCCCAGACTGTAAGGTAGAAATCACTGCCAACAGCCACTATAAGGCCCTTACAAAAGGGTGACCAATTCTACTGTGTAATGTTACTATTATCCAAATGGTAAGTGTGACCAACAGTAAGGCTATTTAATAGTGGCCTGTACAGTGTCACATAATATATATGCAAGTACTCTAAGAGCTTAAATATCTCTAAACAAACCAGCCACAATCAAAATGTTTAAATATATTTAATAATAAATAATGAAAGCACAAGACAGTACTCAGTAACTTAACACAGTGATAACAGAGTTCAGAATCACAGGAAATACTTTAAAAAAACATTGCAGGACAGTCTCACATAAATACAAAAAACATCTAGACTAATCTTACTAGATTCCTATCTATCTCTAAGAGATACTATGTCCTAAATTACTTATTTTCAGAGCAAGACAAATACAGTTGAGAAGTGCTGATGAGAGGATGTTTCTAGGTCCAAAGACAAATACAAAATGCACAGACTCGCTCTCTGAGAGAGTTCTTAAATTACTATCAGAAATTTTTGCTGGATTATCTCAGATTACATCATTCTTTGTCACCTCTGCCTTCAGTTCCAAGGCTAACAGAAACTTAAGATTTAGCACCTCTGTGTCAAAAATACTTATCTCTCAGATGTTTGCCTGGAACTGGAGGTCGTAAAACAGTTAAACACTTTTACCTTTGAAACCTGTAATTATTTCTGTTTCCAGACAATAGAAAGAATTTATAGCTGCAGACATTCTGTCTCCTGGCTGCAATAAACACCATGGTAAACAATTCACTTATTTTCTTAGTTTGCAAGTTAACTCTATTCTTTTCCAGTAGGGTACACTGTGGTTACATTCTTGAAGCACAGCACATAACATACAGTTTAGCACACACTTCTGCACCAGCAGTTTAATACACACATATCATATAGTTCTCTTACATTTGTAAGACAGGCCTATGGATCATATTAATATTCACAAATGACATAGAATTATTTACAAAATTCTAGCTAGCTGGGCGGACAGTATTTTGGTTTGTCACAACTACATATGTAATTTTTGCTTTTGTTGTATTGCTGCACTGTTTTTCTTGAGTTCTGTATATTGTCTATTATTGTTATCTTTTTATGTTTGTATTGCTGGAGCTTTTCTCCTTGGGTCTCCACTGAAAACAGGCCATTGGATCAGATAGACTAACCCGGTTAACCAGTGTCAAATAAATAAATACATAAATAATAAATAAATATTGTGCCCAAGATGGCCATTTACTGGAATATTCCATTTTCTCCAAGGTATGGTGATCTCAGAATTGATATATATAAATTCAGGGGGTATATGAGGCTTGCCTCTTGCAAAAATGAAGTTTAAAGTGGAAGAGTGATATTCGAGATTCAATCTTCTTCCACAGTATTGGTCTTTTTTTCCTTTTATTTTTTGGTTTGTCGGCACTCAGCATTTCAAGTGCTGCCATTTCAATAGGAAACCATGTGAATGTCTGCACAATGATGAAGATCTCCTTGGATGAAATAGCTAGGGAAGGAAACTGGAAGATTAATACCTTGACCAAGATTGGTCTTGGAGGCAAATCTAGGCATGAAAGATAGGCTACCTCTAAGCAAAACACTGTATCTATGACACATTAAATAAGGAGATGTTTAAAGCTTGGAAATTCTCCTAGTAGAGGTGATAGCCACTGTTAAGAGGGTTTTCCAGGACAGGTACATTTAACCTGTAGAAGAAACAAGCTTTAGCCAAGGAACAACTAATACTTAAGATAGGCAGAGATAAGATTAAAACGATGGATAATGAATCTGCAGGGAAGTCTCCAGGAACAGATAGTATTCCTGTGAAAATGTGGAAGTTATGAGCTAAAAGTGATAAAGGTCTTGAAGATTTTGTTTAATAGTATTTTAAAAGGGGGAGGAGTGCCAGCAACTTGGAAAAAAATTGTGGTGGCTATCTTACTCAAAAAGGGTAAAGACCCTTCAGACTCCTCTTCATATAGACCCATTTCAATGTTAAACCATGATTAGAAAGTGCTTATGTCTGTACTTCCTAAGCAAATGGCAAAAGTGTTCCCAAAATTGATAGGTATGAGTCAATGTGGATTCATGGAAGAGAAAGAAACATTTGGCAACATTAATATAATAGTGATGATCCAGAGGGAAACAGACTGTAAGAAAATACTGCTATTGTTGATGGGTCTCTGCAATAAACACCATGGTAATGGTGCACACACTTCTGCACCAGCAGTTTAATACACACATATCATATATGACAGAGTCATCTGAGATTTTATGAGTAGGGCTTGCATTTCCTGATAGAATAATAGGGTCAATTAGGTGGATATATGAAAGGTTGAAGGCAAGCATTAAGTTGGGAGGGTTCTTCTTCAACAAGCTTTGTTTGAATAGAGGAAGCAGCTAGGGGAGTCGTCTTTCCCTTTTATTTGCTTTACATATATAGCCATTGGCAAAGAAACTAAGATATTCACAAAGTCAAGGATATAACTGGTATGGAAATCAAGAAGAGTTGATTTTATTTACAGATGATATTATTTTATATTTAATGAATCCAGAAACAGGCATTTCAGTGCACTGGATCATTCTGAGGCAGTTTCAAGTCTTTTCAGGATATAAAATTAATGAACATAAAACAAGGTATACAGCAGTAAACTGTGCCCACAAATGAAGTCATTCAGCAATACCCATATTTATGAGGACATGATAAAATTAAGTCTTTTGGTGTATGGATTAAAAAGGCTTCTGTTATGGAACATAAGGATATGCAGGAAGAGAATAAACAAAAGTAATACAAAAACTGAGAAACTGGAAGCTTTGATTATTGATATTGATAGTAAGATACAAGGAGTGAAAATGTTTAGTCCCTTTATTTTATGTACAGGGCAGTCATATTTTTATCAACCAGAGGGGACAATAATTAATGAAGAGTTAAAGAAATTTATGGGGGAAAGGGCAAGAGTTAAGTAAGATAAGATTGTCTTTCTCATTAGAGCAAGGTGGTTTAGGATTATTTGATTTGAATGTATACTTTAGAACTAAGCAGTTATGACTCATATACATAATGCAAGCAGAAAGTTATGAATTAAAGTGGAAAGAGATGATGATGAAACATGGGGAAGTTTAGGAAATAAAATGAGAGTAAGATTTTGGATGAAGATCCATAGGGAGAATGGCAACCCTACAGAATATTATATTCATAAAGTTACAGAAAGTATTTTAAGAACTATGCCAACACCAGAATTGAGAAAGGAGATTTTGCCAATAGGGATGACTGCAAGTAGTTTTAAAGGAAATAGGCTAGATGGAGCTGAAATTTACTGGAGAAAATTGGAAAAGGAACCAATGTTTTGGGAATAAATAACTAGAGGAAAAGGTAATAGGGTGGGATGAGGCCAAACATAAGTTTACACTGCAGATTAGAGACTGCCTTCCCTGCCAAGGATAGATATCAGAGTGTAGGGGAGAGAGAGAAAAGAATAGGATAAAATAAGTGAATGGCCATACGAAAGAGCAGCTTGAGAAGAGAGTTTTTGCTTGAGTCTAGAACAGAAGAGGTTGTCAAAATGAGATAAGTAGTAGGGCATGTAAAATATTGAATGCTAACTATAAGAATTGATAAGGAGGTTAGAAAAGATTAGAAAAAAAAGATTTGAAGGCATTTTACAAAAGAACAATAGCAGGACATCTGTATGGCTAACAAGAATCTGACAAAGTCCAGAAATTTAAGATTTTTCATTTGAATTATTTGCATAGGTACTTTCATACCACAAGCAGACATCAGAGAATTTTTCCTGCAGTAGATAGCAGATGTTGAAGGTATGATGGAAAAGAGAGAAGTAACTGGGAGCATGTTTTTTGGAAGTGTAACAAGGTGGAAGATTTAAAAAATTCCCTACAGAGTACTCTGTCAAAAATGTTGGAGGAACAATAGCTGTAACTAAGGAAACAATTCTTTTGGGCTGGAACACAGGATCTGAATTATGAATACATACTAAGGCCTTGTTAAGTTTAATGTTATTAGCTGCCAAAAAACAATTACCAGACAATGGAAATCAAGCTTCAAATTGACTATAATTGAAATGTTGAATATTGTAAAAAAGATAAACGTACTAGAGGTGGGATCTTTAAAAAAAGGGGGAGGAGCAAATTATATGGAAATAAATTAAATTTGCGTGGAAAATCCCTACAGAATAATGTTCAGGAGTGAAATGAGGTTTAAGAGAAGGCAGGAATGGAGCAATTCATTTAATGATGGAGTGAATAATTATTGAAAAAAAAGAAAGCATATTTGTAGTGCATGTAGCGCTGTTATTACACTCATAGCTCATAATTCATAGTTAAGTATTAGGCTAACTGACCTTGTGGGCCATTTTAAGCCTAGCAAATTTCCCCTCAGATGTGAGAATCAAAAGCTGTTAACATTGCTTCTTGCAATATAGTGGAGTTGAACCAGGGTGTTATTTAGCTCATATCTGTGAGTGAATTTTTGTCTGCTGTGTACATTTAAAATCAGTAAAATGTGTTTGGGAACCAGCTGCTTCCTTTACACAGGGAATATAAAGATGTAAAGCTGTTCCCAACTACATTACAGGCTTTCAAAGCCAACACACTTCCTTTTTTATTTAATTTTTCTGTGTAGCATGTAACAGACAAATATCCATGCACTACAAAAAAATTATAATTAGATCACTGATCATAACTTGAAATTATATATTCTCGACATGAATTCCAAGTTTGTTACAATCGCTGAACCAATCATAATTCTCTATGTAACGCAGAGAGTATGAATATGACAGCTAATATTGTTTGTTTTCTTTTATATTAATGTGTTTGTGCTTATGTTTAAAGTGATACTTTAATAATGGTGTTTATATTACTGTGGAGCTCTTCTCTCCGGGCCTCCACTGAAAATAGGCTCAGTATAGCCCAGTGGACTTTCCCAGTTAACAAACTGCAAATAAATAAATAAAAAGAGGTCAATCAGAAAATGAATACAGCACTGATCACACATTGTGAAAGGTTTGCTGTTTTCTGTAAGTTTTAACTCTAAGGGGATGGAGTTCCACAGTCCTGACAGGCAGTGAGAATACAGTGAGTTTTCAGCAGAGTTTTTTGAGTTTGTTACAGCTAGGAGAATTTTGTTACTGGAACATAGTGTTCTGTTGTTGCTGTATGGTAGTAATATGTTTTTAGAGAGGGGCAACTATCTGCCTTCTAGATAAGTTTGCAGGTGGTGGTGAGTTGAGAGTAGGTTAGCTGATTTGGGAGTTCTAGCCAATCCAGGTCCTTTAGGGATGTGCAGTGATGGGTTTTATGACATGAATATGTGGCGAATTTTGCTATTTTATTATAGCATGCATCAGGTTTGGACTTGAGGATATTGTTGACATTAGTGAAGATAGGTGATGCATACAACAGAAACGGGAGCATGTAGGTTGCTTTGATGGATTTTCTTGTGGATACAGTAAGATATTGATTTGTGTCCATTTTAGGTAGTTTGGAGAATATGTTGGTCATATCTGAGTTTGTCATCTTGGAGAACTTAAGTAAATAGGCTTCTGTCATGGTTTCAGTTTTTATGTTGTCAGATGAGACAATAAGGAAATTGTGTTTTTGAGTATTAAACAGTTTGAGCAAAAAGACCATTAGTTTAGTCTTTTTTGCATGTAAGAGTAGGTCTGCAGAGCGTAGCCAGAATTTGACAGATGAGAAAGACTCTTGTGTGATTTTCTGTAGGATTTGTAGTGTTCTGACAGAGCAGATGAGGGCTGCACCATCTGCTTACTGAAATATATTTGCTATTTTTGCAGCAGTAGGGATTTTATTTACAAATATATTATGTTGATCCTTGCAAGACTGCAACTGTGATAGGAAAGAAAGAGGAAAATTCTTATTTCCTTTTTACTGATTGTTGTCCATTTGTGAAATAGCTATGAAAGCAGGTGTGGGATGGTTTATTTAGATCTAGGGTGGAGAGTACACTGATAAGTTTTTCATGGGAAACTATCAAAGGTCTTTGACAGATCCAAGAATAGTGCTGATACTATGTTGCCATTATTTATATTGTGGTTGATAGCATTGTTAACACTAATAAGAGCAGTAATGGTGCTATGACTGGGGCGGAAGCCATGTTCGGTCACAGAGAGAAGATTATTTTGGGTAAGATATTTGCGGAGCTGAGAGTGGATACATTTTTCGAATATTTTTGATAGTGGTGGTGGTAGTATAGCTATGGGTCTATTATAGAATTGTGTCAAAGAAGATCTGGAAAGGCAGAGTGACCAATGTGCTTGTGGGGAAGAGAGAGAGTTCAAAGCAGACCGGGAAAGGTTTATCTGTCAAGAGGTCCAAATGCCAGTGGGAGCTAATGTGAAAAAGAATAAGCTTACAGGACTTACTGTTAGTTTTCTGTATGGTGCTGACAATACTCTGAATGTACAAAATATGAATTTTTGCTTTCCTTAACCTGTATGCCCTATAAAATAAACAGGGAAGTGAACAAAACTGGTTTGTCCACTATGGGAAGGAGAAAAATAGGGTTACTGTAGAAAAATAAGGCTGCTTATACAGTACTGCAGAAACCCATTATTACACATGGTGATCTTCAAAACAAAATCAAGCAGTGTGTCTGGAGGACAAGGTCAATGCCCTGAAGTGGAAACTGGAAATCATTAGTTCATAGGTTCATAGTAAGTGGAATGTCATGTAGGCCAAATGTGGGCCATTTTAAGCCTAGCCAGTTTCCCTTTTTATGTGAGAAATAACCTTTGCCGTTTGGTTATAGAATGGCCTATAACTAGTGTTTCTGAAGGTAATTTGGGTGGAAAGGGTCTCTGGTTTAAGTTATAATATGAAGCAGACTGCTTTATGGTCAGAACTAACAAGTGATGAATATATGCAAGGGATGGTGCAAGATGCTGCCATATTAGCAAGGACAAGAGCCAAGATATTATTCCCACTGGTGGGTACTCTGACTAATTGCCAGGGATTTGTGCTGACAAAGACCATGAATCTCTGTGCTTGTGCACTAGTGGTGGTGTAGGCAGTAGGGTCTACTTTAGTAGACTGACATTTCACTTACCCGACTTTTACATCGCCGTGACGAAAGGACCAACAAACTCAGAAGACCGACATCTGGAACACCGACTTTCCACTCCAGATAAGTAACCACTTGGCCATCCTGTTGAACTTTGCCCTTTACCCCCATGGTAATGCGGGTGGGTTTAGTTTTGTTCGGTTTATTTTTTGGGGGGGATGGCCAAATGGTTACTTACCTGGAGTGGTAAGTTGATGTTCCGGATGTCGGTCTTTTGGGTTTGATGGTCCTTTTGTCTTGACAATGTGAAAGATGGGTAAGTGGAATGTCATGTAGTAAAGTAGATCCAGGCAGTAGTGTAGCTAGGGCAGGGCGAGAGGGGCAACAACCCTGGACAAAAAGTGTTCGGGGTGCAATCATCTGATTCTGTTCTCTCTTTAATGCAATACAGACAGTCAAACCTGAGCACTGTAGCACTCTGTGTGTGGCCTAAACTGTAGCAACTTCTTTCTACAGTGTAGCAATCAGTTTAATACATTTTTTTTGTTTTTGTTTTTAACTAAAACCTGAGCACCATGCATGCAGGCAGGGTATAAACTGTAGCAACTGTTTGCTATATTTGTAGCAAGCAGTTTGCTACAGTTTAAAAGCAATGTCTTTCAGCTTTTCCTGGTTAGGGATCGCCAGAGTGGGTCACCTGTCTGCCAATAATTGGCAGTGGTTTTTACGATGCTGAGTTGCCAGCCAGACGCCCAACCTTCACAGAAGGCACACCCACATGCACATACCTGCATGTCTTTAAAGTTTACACAGCCACAGGGAGGGCATGCAGACTCCGCAGAAAAGGAAATCCAGCCGAGAATCGAACAGAAGAACCTCTTGCTGTGAGGCGACAAAATTAACTGCTGTACCACCATGGCCATTTGCTACTATTTAAAAGAAGAATTAAAAAAAAATCAAAACATGAGTGAGCATGCAGGCAGGGTATAAACTGTAGCAACTGTTTGCCACAGTTTAAAAAGAAGACTTTTTTAACACAATGCATTTTAGAAGGGAGTGGATCTAAAGATCGACTCATTATCATGAAGTGGAAGTGCTTTTTATTTTTTTTTGTTTGTGCTTCACTTGAAGAGCTGAAAGGGTGGGGTGCTGGTTCATAGTACTGTCCTAGGGCACTGGTTGAACCAGCTTTGCTTCTTGGTGTAGGTTTTCCAGTCTATAGTTGGATAGTTTAGATCAGCTAGGAAAATGGTACTGCATTTAATACTGAGTGATTCCATAGCCATTGTAGCTTTCTTTCGTCATACAGAGAGTTCTGTAGCTAGCTAATATGTGGTACAGGACCATTCTGATGGCTATTTGGACATGAAGAAGCTCTAGTACATCTTGCTGCTTTACCAGCCTTGATGCAAGTCCCATCTGGATGTAAATTGTGACACCTCCACCTTTTTTAACCTCCTGCACAACAGCTAGTTTAAACATGTGGAAGGCGTTGTACCTCTGCACAGTCAGCATGCTGTCTGCTGTTTTAAACATTGTCTCAGTCACTACACAGACATCAATGTCCTCCAGACTGAGAAAGGTTTACTTGAAGTGGAGTTTCTTGTTTAGGCTCCTATCATTGATCAGTAACACCTTCATATTTTCCTTTGCTTGTTTCTTTACATTGGTAGGTTTATCAGGTTAGCATTAGCTAAAAGGGCACTATGGGGGAATGGGCGATTTCTTTGCTAATAATTGAAACCATAGAGGGGACAAATGCAGGCCATCCGTGGCAAAGCAGCATGGTCTGTCAATTATATTCTCCCAGACTGAGAAATACTGGACCCCCTTTGAAAGACACCAAAAACTAAGCCAGTTATTGGAGTCAATTATTTTTTTGCTCATGTTGAGCATCATCATGGTGAAGGTAGAATACTGCTCAGTGCTAGGCTTATATATGTGATGTGTGGTATATGGCTGCTGATTTTGGTGTCCAAGTTTACTATGTGTGAGATTTTTGCCTCCAAGGATATTATACATGTACACCTCTCAAACACTGTGTTATGCTGTCTGGCTAATAGATGATTGTCAGACAGCATGAGACAATTCTTAAACTGTCTGAAGGTAACCATCTCAGTTAGTTTGGTTAGGGAAGTTGTGGGAAAGTGCTGGTCTATGAACGGGGTAACTATAAATGCTTGGAGTTAAATTTTAAAACAATGTTTGGGTGGACTTGCTAATGAGTATTTAACTTTCGTTACAAAACAACTAGCCTGAAAACCTTCTTTTGCCACCAACAGGAACCACTAAACTAATTATAGTAAAAGAACTCACTAATTTGATACTAAAATCATTGCAAGCAGTATCAGAGCACTCAGTATTAAGCAAGTTTATCAAAGGTTGTTTAGCCTGGTGAGTAGTTTAAAGATCATGCGCAAACTGACAAAATCAAAGTAGCCTACCTGTTCTCAAACTGCATTTCCTCAGGAGTTTCTTACCTTAGCTTAGTCTTTCTGCCATTTAAGTTTGAATTCTCTCTTTTCTTTTCAAGGAAGATATTTTCCAAAAAATGCCCTCCATAGCCATAACATGCTCCGCCCTCACTGATTACTCTGCAAGAAGTTCTGCTTCTTTGCTGATGTACTGACATCATGTTGGGGTCAGCAGAATCCATTACCTAGTCAGTAAGGGGGAGAAAAGTGTACAGAGACACAATTTTCAAATTGGGGCAGTTTGGTTGTATTTATTTGTCTAATTTTCAATTTTAAGGTTAGATACATATTCCTGGTTAATTCAGTCTTTAAACCCACATGTAATCTGCTTTCTGTTTATGTAAAACCAAATGTGAAGGCTGTTTACATTTCTCTTGTACGCAAGCACATCACATGCAGTACAAAGTCCATAATGCTTAATTGTCTCTTATTTTGCTTAATGTCGCTAAATCTTACCTTTTATCGATCTCTCATTGTTGCAGAATACCCCTGATTTTGCCTCATATTTTTACCTAGGCCATCTTTCATAAAACTTTTGATTTTCTGATAAAAAATGATGATTACAGTTGGACACTAACACTAAATATTAAAGTTTTAAAGTTTATAGTACATTTTGCCTGGAAAATGCATGCTAATGCAAACTTGTCGATTAATAAATGGACATGTTGCCCTTAGTTCATGTGTAGCATTAACATATCTACTTACTTACAAAAAAAAAAAAAAAAAAAAAAAAACAGATCAAAGAGACCCATCCTAAAAGTTCAGAAAGTACTAGAAAGATCCAGCTTTGCATCATTAAAGTGACAAGCATGATGATGCAAAGACAGGAAGTACTGCCCTCATTAGTCTGTGGAAAGCCAATGTTTGTGAGCAGGAAATAACAGTAAAATGAAACAAAAGAATATACAGTAAATTTGATTTGCAGAGTGGGAAGCGTGTCATCCTAGAAGAAAGAGAAAGAAATGGTTGCACATGATTTTTAAAGGGAGAGACTGTGTAAAATTACACTTATGTGCTTATTGTCTACAGCCAATATTCAGTGAGAGGGCAGGAATTATTTTTTATTTGTTTAACATTTGTTTACTGGGAAAGTACGACTGGGACATAGCCCATTTTCAGAAGAGGCCCAGGAAGAAATGCTCCAGACACATGTCTTTGGAATGTGGGAGGAAACCAGAGCACAAGGATGAAACCCACATGAATGCAGGGAGGACATGCAGACTCCGCAAAAAAGGCAACCCAGCCGAGAATTGAATGTGAGAACCTGTTTCTGTGAGGTGACAGTGCTATTTGCTGCACCACTGCGCCATTGTTGTCAAATTATCATAAGTGGCTGGCAATAACTGATGTGCACAAATACAATGGAATGAGAGACAGGGGAAAATAATTAGAGCCTTAGCTCTGAGCTGACTGGCCTGGAACTACCTTAATGTAAAGGCAAGTTTTGAACCAGCCTAACATACCCTCAGTACATAAGAAGGAAACGAGGGTTTAATGTAATATTTAGACCACTTAAACAACAAAAATACAGTGCAACTATGTACTGAAATTATTAATATAGGCTAAAAGACCTTAACTAAAGCAAATACAGACTTTTAAAATGAATTTAAATTCAGATCAAGAAATGAAAACACTTCTCTGTCTTTCTCTGTGTAATGGAACTATTAGAATGACAAATTAAACTGATGAACAGATTTAAGATATGCTAAGAACAGATTACGTTCAAATGGCCCACAAGGCTGGAATATTAATGCATATGCATGTTAAAAAAGGATGTTGAGGGGCTACATGAGTTAAAGACAAGAGGTATATCAAAAGTTAGATTACTAGAGGATTAAACTGACTTAATTGCTAGGAAGTGGCCCAGAGAGTAAAATGTTCCCAGTGCACTTAACAGAAGAGCCAAGGTGTTTCTGGTAGAAACTTTCTTCACAGAGACTAGCAATCTGCCACTTTCTGACGGGCAACATGTCTAATTCTTTATAGACATACTATATTAATGTTCATACATGGAGTCTACTAGGAACACCACTGCTTAATAGTATCTGTAGGTCCCTTAGCATGGGTTAGACAAGAAAGGTCCTATATGATTTTACAGATTCCATTTTAATTATCTGCATTGGGTTAGGGGAAACGCAAAAATATTTTTTCAATAGCATGGATTTATTTAGTCATCTTTTAACTAGATAATTCTTTTAAAGAGGAAACATTGATGGCTGTGCACAAACACTACAAATAATTTACATCTGTTGACTGGAAACATTCAGTTCAACTTTGTGGATTTTTCAATGAAGGTCCAATGAAAACTTCAATCAAAGCATTAAAAACAAATACGAGTATAAAATAAATACAAAGCAATTAAAAAATAGAAAATGGTGGAGATGTACCGATAGTGCCACAAAAACTCAACAAACACAGAAAAGAACTAGTAGAAAAGACAGGTGACAGACAACTTCCAATTAGATGAAAGGCTGCTCACTTTCATTCTTTAATGCAATATGTAGTACTTCATCAGAACTACAAAATTAAAAAAATACTCTAATCAATAGCAATTAAGAATGTCACATGATCACAAACAGCTAATATATCCATGGTAAACAATCCACTGAGTACAAATAAAAACTATAACAGATGCAAATATAAAAAAAAAATTCAGTGATAAACATGAAAACCTTCTTGCTTTTAATAGACATTTTATGTTATGTTGATTCAAACCATGTGTTTTATCAGTGGCTAAAGCCAGCTGCCATTTCACTTCTTTTATTTCTAATGCATTGTTAAAAATCACCTAGTCTCAGACTAGTATTGATATGATACAATACAAAAAGTAAGAGAATAATAACTACCTAACTTGAGTAAATGACAGCATTGTTAATCATTTTTGTCCATCGAAAGCCACAGTACCAGCAGTAAAAGCCAAATATATTGACTGTACACCTCAGATAACATAAAACAATTAACCATAGCAATTTATTTTAATCTGTCCTATACATGCATGTGTGCTATACACACAGATACAAACACATGCACACACACTCACACACATAGATGTATACAGGAATTACAACAAGTTGTATACTTGTGTACACTTCTGATATCTAAATGGGATTAAATGAAAACTTAAATACATAAATAATAACCACATGTACTTCAGCTTGCTGCTACCACAACTATATATTAAAACCCATGCCCCCCTCCCCACACACATACACACATGCCCATATTGACCATTTATTACAACCCTTTTATGGCTATGTGACTATATACCTCAGATATTTGATTGCAATTAAATGACTAAATAGATACATCAATAGCAGCCACAAAGGAATGTATTTTGTCATCTAATTTCTAACAGAATATAATGTACAACCCACGTCAATTCCCCATATACCTCTCACCCTCTTAGCTCAAGAATCAAGGAGAAAGGCAAAAAATAAGCAGCGACCAAAGGACCAGAATCAGAGACAGATGCTATAATAACAGACTTTGCATCAACATGCTTTTTCTGAAGGCTATTGCATCTAAAATTCAAATGCCAGTCATTATTTAGTGATTGCAGTCCACAGTAATTTTCCAGAAAACTACAAACTTTATTAGGAAGAGACCAAAATATGAAGCAAAATCAGGGACAGTTGAGGAGCATCTGTGCCCTGCATATACATACATACATGCACACAAACACACACACAGATGTGACCATTAATTACAGACACTTCTGTAACTGTCACCATATACCTCAGATGTTTAATTGCAACTAAATAAATTAATATCAGCATAAATAACTGCTACACCCATTATAGTCCTTCCCTCCCCATACACCTCTCACCCTCAGCTCATGAATCAAAGCAAAAGCTAAAACTAACGGGGACAAAGGACCAAAATCAGGGACAGCTACTGCTAAATAACAGGCTTTGCATTAGCATGCTTTTTCTGAAGACAGCATTTGAAACTCAAGTGTCATTATTTAGTGACTAAAACCCTCATTGATTTTGCCAGAAAACCCCAAAGGTTATGAGGAGTAGACCAAAACACAAGGCACATCATAAACATTCTGTGAAATTAGGAGCACTTGAAAGCATCTATGTCTTTTACACATATGTATATACATATAAATATATTACAAACATACACACTGTCAATTGCAGCCACTTTTAATGACTGTGACTCTACATCACAGATGCTTGATTGTGATCAAATAAATGAATGAATACATAAATAACTGTCACACAAGCATGTATCTTCTCAGCTCACTGCTGTCAGAAAACAGTGTGCAACTCATTGTAATCCTCACACATACCTCTCAAATTCTTAACTCAAGAATTATATCCATAGAAAGTTGCTAGAGTAACAGGCTTTGCATTAATGTGCTTTTTTCAAGGATATTAAGCCATGTAATGCCTACTGTCATCGGTATCTTGTGGATAATGTGTGCACCATGTTAGCTTTAGCTTAACGTATTACTTGCAATCGTTTTTGTGCACTCCTAAGCTGTGTGTTAGATAGGCAAGAAATGTCCCTCTGCTCTCCTTGTCCCTTACAGTGGCATTATTTTGCTGTATTTAAGGAATGTCTACTCTAAATTGCCCAGTGTTATAGGTTCATAGGTTGGTACTGGGCTATCTGCCTGAAGGCATATATTAGCCCAGCCAAGTTGTGCAGTATTCACCGCCCCTTTAGTAGTTCCCTAGACCCTTGTACTAGCAGCTAGTACCCTTGGCCCCTATCTAGTAGTGCTATTGGTGTGATCCCCAGTATGAACTTTCTGTTACCCATCCACTCATCAAGGTTCTTGAAGAGTGATAGTGAGGCGCTCTGTCTTATGTAGATCAGGACCCTGTTCCATAGTAAGGGAAGTCTCTGCAAAGGGAATCTATCCCTCCAGCATGTTCTATTCATTGTTGTGTTGAGGTTTATATCCCTAGAGCGTGTAGCTCGAATAGATTTGGTTTTGCTAAGATGGAGCATGTTCAACAATTCTGGGTTGGACATGGCTCTGTACGTTAGACAGAGATTGCCTCTGAAAAAGTGGTATGCAACAGAGAACAGTCTTAGCTTTTTCAATCGTGCTGCATAGAGCAACTGTTTGAGGCCAGTAATCCTCTTGGTTAGGTACCTTTGTGGTCTCTCCAGCTGCTGGAGATGCCTAGCCGGGTACATACCAATTGGTGCATTGTACTCAATAATGGGTCCGATGAGGGAAGAGTAGAGGGGCACCATTACATCCTTAGATCTTGATGCAAACCCTTTCATGATCAGATGGGTCAAAGAGAAGGATTTTCTAACCACTTTGGCAACATGGTTATCAAAGGAAAGCTGACTATCTACTTGGGTCCCTAGATCCCTTATTTCTTCTTCAGATTTCAGGGGATTACCTCCTATGTTGTAGTTTGCAGGTACACTGTTTTTTCCAAAGGGGATTACTACGCATTTTTTTGCATTTAGCTTGAGACCATGGCTTTAACACCATGCATCAGTCTCATTTAGGCCCTTCTGGAGGATCTCCATGTCGGCCGGAGACTGTATTATAGCACCCAGTTTGCAGTCGTCCGCAAACTTAGTCAGCCACAGCCCTTCTGTGCTTGCCTGTACTTCTGAGAAGTATATGCCAAACAGGAGGGGCCCCAGGACAGAGCCCTGAGGCCCACCACTCGTTACTGGTCTGGATTCGGACATAGATCCTGCTACTCTTACTTTATGGGATCTGTCTGAGAGCCAGTTTGTGATACATCTTGTGACGTAAGGGTTTATGCCCAGGCTGGTGAGCTTATCAATAATACCTGAATGGGGAATGGTGTCAAATGCTTTAGCAAGGTCAAGGTAAGTGTGTGTACCTCCTTTCCCTTATCTATAGCCTGAGTAACTGTCTCAAAGAAATCGACAGCAGAATAAGCAGAACTCAAGGAACAAATAAGCAAATAAGCAGAACGCGAGGAGCATTCACTTCACTTGCCCTATCGTGTACATTTAAAATGTTTTCACCTGCTGTTTAATGATCACATTAAACCTTTATACATTAAAATATTGCTTGCTGTGGTGTCCACATTATCACAGCCCCATTTTTGTTTTGCTCCCTCCCCCTCTATTGTATTATCGGTCACTTTATATAATTCCACTTGTATTCATAGCTGCATTTTTCATTTTGAAATTAAACAGTATTGGGTTTTTGAAAGTGCCCTGTACATTTTCTTTAGCCTCAAGGTGCACGGGCTGATTGTTTTTGTAATAGTCCAACTGCCTCATGGAGTTCTGGCTATTTGTTTTTCTTTTGTATTCTTTTTGGATTGCTCCACCTTCCAACTGTCAGCTTTGATTAACATATTTTCTTACCCCCACCCCTCTCACATTACTCCAGAGTTTACTTTGCCCTAGTTTGGTTTTTGGGTGCCATTTTTAAATATCTTTCTATTAAAACTTTTACTGCCATTGGTGTCTTGTGGATAACGTGTGCACCATGTTAGCTTTAGCTTCTTTAGCTTAACTTATTACTGGCGATAGGTATTACCACTGTTTTTTGTTAAATTCTGTTTAGTAGTATCTACATTACTTGTCGTTTATTTGCCCTTGTGAGGTACGCTGTATCGTGGATAGTTGTAATGTGATATTGAATGATTCATTACTTGCTTTCTGGTTGTAGTAGCCATTTAACACCTGTATATTTCTTATTGTAAGTATGTTTAAATGAAAGATATGTACTTCTTTTCAATGATTCTACTACTTCCTAAAATATAATTGCTAGCATTCTTATTTTGAAAGTATGGAGTCTGCATGTCCGCCACGCGGTCAAGTTGCATTCAAAAGACATGCGTGAATGGGCGTGCCTTTGGTGAAGGTTGGGCGTCGGGCTGGCAACTCGACACCGTAAAAATCTGCTGCCAATTATTAGCAGACAAGAGTTCCGCTGTGGTGACCCCTAACCGGAAAAAGTCAGAAGAAGAAGACGTAATATGTACTTTGTATGCTTCATACATGACTGGTAGACTGTTTAGCTGATTGTATTTTTTAAGTTATAGTCATTTTACCAAACTTTTTAGCTTGTCTGCCTCTATTAGTACTGTTGTACACTGCTTTGTAATTTTCTCCTCCTTTTTTATTTTTAATTTATGTTTATTTCTTGTTTAGTATTGTTTTACTAACTTATAACTACATTGTTTCACTCTGTTTCTGAACTTAATCATATTGCTTATTTTTTTTTATTTTCACAAAACGTTTATGTGCACTCCTGAGCTGTGAGTTAGATATGCAAGAAACATCCCTCTGCTCTCCTTTTCTGTTACAGTGGTGTTATTTTGCTGGATTTCAGGAACGTCTACTCTAAATTGCCCAGTGTTATAAACAGAACGCGAGGAGCATTCACTTCACTTGCTCTATCGTGTACATTTAAAATGTTTTCACCTGCTGTTTAATGATCATATTAAACCTTTATACATTAAAATATTGTTTGCTGTGGTGTCCACATTATCACAGCCCCATTTTTGTTTTGCTCCCTCCCCCTCTATTGTATTATCAGTCACTTTATATAATTCCACTTGTATTCATAGCTGCATTTTTCATTTTGAAATTAAACAGTATTGGGTTTTTGAAAGTGTCCTCTACGTTTTCCTTAGCCTTGAGGTGCACAAGCTGTTTTTGTAATAGTCCAACTGCCTCATTAGGTTCTGCCCCACTCCATTCACCCTTGCTATGCTCGGACTCACTCTGCCTCCACCCACCCCCCACATCAATTACCTTTATAGCAACCAATCTCTTCCCCCTCCCCCTTCTTGGCTTGACTTTCTGTTTCCTCCTGCCTATCAGATCTCACTTCCTCTACACTAACCCCTCCTACTAGTTGCCTTATTTCACTTACTTCCTCCAACTCACATATATCTCCCATCACCCTCCTTGTTTTCCTTAAATCCACTTTACTTCTCTTATTCTAGCAACCCACCTTCCCTCTTCTTTTTTACTCTCCACCATGCTCCTCCCAATTTTCTCATCTCTATTCTTTCTTCTCCTATCTTATCTTACATCCTATCATACTGAACTTAACCTTCATCCAAACTCTCCTACCTACTCTTATCAAACTGATAATAATAACAGACACTGCTCCTCTCCCATATCCTCTTTACTCTTCTCCTCCTTTGCCTTTTCTCTTCCCAAAATAAAATTACCCCCTACGTTCTATCCATAATACAAACACAAGCTTAAATAGCTCATACCCTTCCCTATTCCAGTTTTTCTTCACCATCATAATATCCTTCTACTCTCTGGTGATATTCATCCTAACCTTGGTCCACACTATAACTCTGCTATTTCTAACAATATTACACATTCTCCCCTTCCATTACCTAAACCTAGTCATAAACACCTTTCCTTTCATTTTATCAACATTCACAGTATACTTAATAAGCATACAGAATTTCACTCTTGGATAACCCAATATACCCCTAATGTTATTATTATCTCTGAAACTTGGCTTAAACCTCATCACTCAGACAAAGAAATTCTTGACCCTGGTTATAGCATCTTACATCATGACAAAGCTCATAAAAAGGTGGGGGTGTTGCCATAATGTTTGCAAACTCCTTAACCTTATCCCCTCTAACCAACCCTATTCCCTCTTTTCACCCTGCTGAATGCATTTTTGCTAACTGAAAACTTAATGATCATAAAACCTTAACTGTAGTAGCCATCTACATACCCCATGGAGACAACATATCTATGTTAGAACAAATTCTTCACTGGATATCTGTCAACATACTTAATGAAACTATAATCTTAGGTGATGTTAACATAAACTGGCTTCTTTTCACCACTAACTCCTCTTCTGCTACCATTAATCTTTATGGTTTCACTCAACTTATCTCTACACCTACTTTTTTTAATAAACCCACAATCACCTGTTCCTTACTTGACTGGATTCTGGTGTTCATTCCAAATCTCTGTCACCACCCTGAAACACTACCAGATTCAATTAGTGACCACTCTCCTACTCGTATCTTATGGTCTACCCCTCACCTGTCTAGAGCTCATACATTAAAGGTTTGCCATAAGTTAACTAATTTTAACACATATACTCTTAATAATTACCTCTCTGCAATTGATTGGTCCTTTCTTTCATGTATCCCTCTTGATGAAGCAGTTCTTCAATTTAACTCTATATTCCTAAATATTCTGAACTCCCTTGCCCCTCCTAGAACTATTAGAGTCAAATCACGCTATTGTCCCTGGCTTACTAACTTCACTCAGTCTCTTATATAGAACAGAGATGCTGCCTGGAAACTCTGGTCTAGTTCTAAATCCCTCACTGACCTCCAAAAATGTAAGGAACTTCAGAATCTAACCAAAAAGCGCATAATTAAGGATAAAAAAAACTTCTATCAATCACCCCAAACTACAAAATCTAGAAACCCCCAAAAATTCTGGACTACTATTAACCAAATCCTTCATCCTGGTAAACCCTCTACTCCCAACCCCTGCCCTAGCATCTAAAGAAACTGCATCCTTTTTCAATTAATACTTCATTGATTCTATCAGCAAACGTTTGAACACATCCAACCCTTCCATTCCCTCACCTCCTATACCCCCAATACTTCATAACCACCCTTTTTCTCTCAAACCCATTCCAACTAATCATATTAGAAAGCTTCTTCTAAAACTCAAACTTTGTTCTCCATCTGCTGACAACTTGCTACCTTTCTTTAGCGTAACCTGTTTCTATTCTCATTAATCAATTTATTAGTAAATCCTACGTCCCTACTTTGTTGGAAAAAATCACATATTGTACCTATTAACAAAGGCGGTACTTCTTTTGAGCTCTCAAACTACCGTCCTATTGTTATTCTTTCTCCCTTCTGTAAAATTCTGGAGCACTGTGTTCACAAACAAATCATGACTTATCTCACTCAAGAAAATGTGATCACCCCTACCCAGCATGGCTTCTGCTCACATCACAGCACTACCACAGCACTCATTTCCTTAAATAACCTCATCTCCCTTGCCAGAAACAATAACAAACTAGTGTCTTGCCTCTTTTTAGATCTCTCCAAAGCCTTTGATACAGTCTCCCACTCTATCCTTCTCTCTAAACTTTCTCAACTCAACTTTTCTCCAGCAACCATTTCTTGGCTTAATGGCTACCTTACAGATAGACAATAAGCTGTCAAATGGATATCTGCTCTTTTTCCTTTTTTCCCCATCAAAGTGAGCATCCCCCAAGGCTCTATTCTAGGTCCCCTTCTTTTTAATATCTTCACTAATGAACTTCACACATCTTGTCCTAAATCATTTCTTATTCAATATGCAGATGACTCTACTATAATTTCCATTGCTGACAACCCCTTAGACCTGCTAATTCTAACACAAACTTCATTCAATCTCACTGAAACTTGGCATACTGACAACCAACTTATACTTAACCCCAAAACGACATAACTACTTCTTTTCTTACCTACATCTCTATCCCATCTTAAATCCTCCTTTACCATCTCTACAATACTACTCTTACACCTGATTCTCACACAAAACTCCTTGGCACAATCATAGACGATCAACTTAAATTTGAGCTTCGTGTACATTACTGTATCAAGAAAATGCACCAAAAATTGGGCCTTTTATGTAGGAACAAAAGATTCCTCACACCTAACTCCAGAATCTCACTTGCTCAAGCTTACCTTCTACCTAACCTATTCTATAGCTCTCAAATCTTAACCAACTTACAGTCCTCACTTCTTTCAAACTGGCAACCACCTACAATAAAATTGCAAGATTTGCAGCCAGTCTATCTCCTAAATCACACCACTGTCATGCTCTTCTAACACTCAGTTGGTTAGTTTCCTAACCAACTATTATTCTCTCAACTTCTCATAATCCATTCTATCCTTAACAAGCCCTCTGACTACCCTAACTTATCCTCTCTTCTCACCCTATATAATCTGCCTCAGTTCCTCAGAAGTTCAGATAAATGTCTCTTACAAACCATATAAATCTATTGGGCAAAATCTCTATAGCTATGTTCCTGCTCTTGCTTGGAATAAGCCCCCCCTTATACCTCAGATCCATTCCTCAAGTCCATTAGTTTAAGAAAGCTCTAAAAATGACCTATATAGTATTTGGATTTGTCACTGTAATCATCCTACTTGAATTTTTTCCATAAATTCTAATACACTGTGGATAATTCACTTTTATTCTTTTTTCCTCTTTTTCTATATGTTATTTGGTTTCTATCCTAATTTCTCTTATTTGTTCTATATTGTATTTTTGCAAGTCTTCTTCTTCTTTTTGCATGTATAGCTTGTGTATATATCTCTTTATGTATTTATATTGTCTTACTTTTTGTGGAGCTTTTCTCCCTGGGCCTCCACTGAAAAAGGGCACTAGCTCAGTTGGACTATCCAGGTTAACAAATGTCAAATAAATAAATAATAACTAACTAACTAACTAACTAACTAACTAAATAAATATATAAATAAATAAATGTCATTATTTAGTGACTGCATTCCTCAATATTTTGACAGAAAAAATAGAACATTTATGAGGAACAGACCAAATTACAAGAAAAAAACAACAAAAAAAAACAGGCACATGCTGCAAAATCAGAAAAAAAACAGAACAGGTGAGACCATCTATGCCCCCCTCACATACAGGCATACATGTACATTATATTATATATTCACACACTCTCACACTTAAAATAAGATAAACATGCTTTAAAAAATGTTTCTGCACTCGTACCACTACAGACAGTATTTCTTTCTTCCTTCAGTTTTAATCAGGCTTCCTCAGATACATGAGGCAGACTATGCTAATAGAAGTGGCTTCTTGCTGCTTCATACAGTAGCTCAGTGAGATGCTTTCAGAGTGACATGTTTGCCAGACTGCAGATGACAGGAAGCCCTGCAATAAGACATAATCACCTTTGTCAACATTTGGAGTAGGTATAATGCCAAGCTGTTTTGAAAGATGATGTCTTTTTTATAATAGCACTTGAAGGGTTTTGGAATGCTGCACATGCATAGATTTGTGAAGTTCCAACCTCAAGAAGTGGAAAAATTGGCTACTACTTTCAAAAGAAAAGAAGGTAAAATAACAAAAATTCATTGTATTATCATTATTTCATTTTGTGTGTGTTTTGAGCTGCAGCCCAGCAACCAGCATCATAAGCTGCCCCTTCATCCTGCTTTCAGCTAACTGCCTGGTAATGCAGGAGACAAATAAGTAGAAGTAGAAAAAGTATAATAAGGCTTTTGTTTGCTCAATTTTTTTAGGGGGAGGAATGGTGCAGAGCCATGTGGTGGTGTATCTGATCTCACGTTTCCTGGTGTAGACTGAGAATTAGTGACAAATGCATTAGCAATCAATGGGATTACTGGGAAGCTGAGTGATATATTAAATGTGGGGGTGACACCCCCCAAAACATCTATGTACATGTCTACCCAGGAGTGTAACTCAGTATGCAGGCAGAGCCGGATGCAGCACTAGGTGACTGAGGCAGTTGCCTAGGGCCCTGTGCTGGCAGGGGTCCTATGCTTGGCCACAACATTGAAGAAAAGTTTTACAACAGAGATTTGGAAGAAATGCTATGTCCAAGGCTGTGTGTGTGTGTGTGTGTGTGTGTGTGTGTGTGTGTGTGTGTGTGTGTGTGTGTGTGTGTGTGTGTGTGTGTAAAGGAAATACATGTCGATACAAAACCTGTTGCTCTGTTAACTTTTTTTTTTTTTTTTTTTACAGTAGTCTGACAGAGGATGCCTATGGAGGTCAACAATTAGATGTAGGTGTCCAGCAGGTATGTAAGCCCCCCCAAAAAAATAATAATGATAATGATAATAATAATAATACAGTATGCTATATGCAGTAATATTTCAGATTTTGTATAACATGTAGGTTGTTGAACATAACCTACTGCTGCTGCATTTATATTGCTTGTAATTGTTTGCTTTATTCATTGCACTAATGAATGAACTAATTCATTACATTAATTCAGAACTTGTCAGAGATTTGGGATGCACAGCTAGGCTTAAAAAGGCCATTGTGCTCGTTAGCCTAGTAAACACCTATGAACGTATGAACATTTGAACTAGACCTGGATTATGCAATGTAGCCTAAACAGGTTATGTTTTAGTAGTCTAAACATGTTGTAGTTTAGTAATTTATTTTTCTAGTGCCTTCTTTAGAGTCCCTGACAAATGCAAAGGGTTTTAGATTTCTCAGGTAATACAGTCTGCATTATTTGGTGTGATGATCAGAGCTGTCTGATCTTCAGCATCAGTTGTGTAGTTATTGTGTGGTACAGCCTTCTCTGTGAGATCAGATTGCAAATGATTTCTGCAGTTGGTTAAAAACTGTTAGTCTGACATTAAGCACAGAGAAATAAAGCTCTGACCTATTAATTAAGTGGTTCCTGTGGTAAGAGTAAAGGGTTTGAATCTTTCTACCTTCATCTACCTCCTATTTGACAGTGAGTAAGTCATTTAACGAAACAATGCCTTGAGCAATTGGGAATGTGTACTAGGCTGCTTAATGGTCTTCTTCAAAACCACATGCCATGTAACTATAAACCTGTTGTCGTTGTTTGACATACATTTCCTATTGCATACCTGATCTAGTTCAGGAAATGTTATGGCAATGTCAGCAACACACTATTTTTAATACAGCTCAGACAATTTATTCTTCACTGCATTTGTAGATGAAGCACCAAAACGAAAAGTTGTTTACCAGAAGCAACCCCTACATTAGTAATAGTTCTGTTTAATATGTAATTATTCAGATGACTTTTACTTCTGTAGAAATTGTGCATATTGACTTAGCATATATTATCAGTTGATTGATATTTCTTATGCTCTGATAAGTATTCTATCATTTAAACTGTGCTACATATGGCTGTATCCTATTTTTAATTTCTCGAAACCTTTTGGGTTTATAATACCATGACAGGAATGGACCCCATTCCTAAGTCAAAGTATGATTAAAGTTCATGAAATTAGTATTGTTTCAATCTTTGATGTCAGACAAAAATGCTCTTCGCAGCACCTGCAATGTGCCCACGTTACATGTATTAGTAACATATCTAAATAGGATTGTAGATGCTTTTTTATAAGTCCTGTTGCTCCTACTACATTTGGAACTGTCTGGGTATCTTTCTTCCACATTGCTCTCATTTCTGCCTGCAGATCCTGATGTTTTATGACTTTGTGTCTCTCTGTACGCAAGACACTGTAGTCACTGGGTGTGGTGATTTCATTCATCAATGCTACTTTTATCTTCTTTTCATGGACCACTATATCGGGTTTTCTAGCGTCTGTCTTCTGAACTGTTGTATATGGGTGATCCCATGTGATGTAGATTTTGTCATGTTCTATGATGCTTTGTGACTCATGTTTCCAGTGTTTTTCAGCCACTTCAGTACCATAATGTTTGCACAATCCCCAGTGTACCAGTCTTGCCACATTACTAAACCTTTCAGTGTACAGTCCTTCTGCCATTAGTATGTCACAACCAGCAATGAGGTGTGCAATTGTTTCCAACTCAGTTTTACAAAACCTACATTTGTCTGTTTCTCCCTTATGTTCAATGGACATTGTAAACCAATGTGTATGTAGCCCACTGTCTTGTGCCACCAGAATTAACCTTTCATCTCTTGATTTGAACTTGCCTCTCCTTAACCATTCCTGCATTTGTTCCTGATCAACATGAGGTTCTTTCAGATGTTTTCTATACTTGCAACTATATTTATGCATTTTCCACATTTCTTGCCTTCTCATCTGGTCCTTCACCTTATATTCTTTCTTTTGTTTTTTGGCACATTCAGTTGCTGCCTGATTGTTATCTACTTCTGGTTTGATTTCCATTCCTACTTGATGCTGATATGCTCCTGCTAGATTAAGCGGGTTCCTATTATTTAAGCGAATGCTGTTTCATCGAACATGATTACGTGAAATGCAAAATGCTGAAAGCATGGAACAGCAATTTTTTTCCCAGGGAAAAAAATCACTGGGCCATTTTCAGGACTTTGCCATTTCCTCCACTGTGGTGCGATCACGGAGTTGGTATATTTAAGTAGGGTTTTTTTTTTTGTTTGTTTTTTATGGATCAGCATTTTTTTCCCTGGGAAAAAGAAATCACTGATTCGTGTGTTCGACGTTTTGCATTTTTGTAGTGTCTGGGTTGATTATATATCATTCGCAGTTTCAAGCATTTGTTAATATAATATAGACCTGATTAAGCAGAGAAGTCAGCTTAGATTTATTCTCCTCATGTTTCAAAACTTTCAGTACGTTTGTGTCTTGTGAGGTCAACAGATATTTGTGCAGTCCCACGATTACGGATCTATACATGTAATCAATTTCAAGGAGGCCCATCCCTCCTTCAGAACAGGGAATATATAATCTCGGTATGCACTGATTTTTATAAATCATTTGGTGAGCATGCAGCATCCTTTTTGTTTTCCTATTTAATCTAGCCAACATGTTTTGGGGCCAGTCAATCACTCCAAAACTGTAAGTTAGGACAGGAAGAGCAAATTGGTTTATAGCTTGGATTTTGTTCCTGGATGTCAATGCTGTTTTCATGGTTAATTTTCATCTTCTAAAGTATTCCTTACAAAGTTTTATTCGCATTTGTTCATGTTTTATTGCTGATCCTTCATCACTTCCCAAATATTTATACACTCCCTCTTGCTCAAGTTCTTTTATATCACATTCTTGTCACAAACTGATGTTTTCTTGGTGCTGCAGTTTTCCTGCTTTAAAGGTTCCTTTTGCACATTTATCAAGACCAAATAACATTCTTATATCATCTGAAAAGGTTTTGACAACTTGCAGTTGTGTTTTCAGTTCCTCATCTAATGAGCTGTACAGTTTTAAATCATCGACAAAGAGAAGATGAGAAGACTTTACACTTTGTTGTTTTCTAGGAGCCAAATTATAGCCATGGCCTAAACTGTTAAGTAGACAGCTTAATCAGTTAAGGGCAAGGCAGAATAGCAGTGGTGACAGAGTCACCCTGGAATATCCCCCTTTGAATTTTTATTCCTGGGATAATAATCTGTCATTTATCATGGCTTAATTGCAAAATGGTCTGCCACTGTTTCATGGTCACTGTAATGTAGTTGATCAGTGTAGGATGTATCTTATACATTTTTTAAGCATTCTTTTATGCATGAATGTGGGATACTATAAAATACTTTTTTGTAGTCAATCCATGCCATATTTAGATTCTTCCCCTTTTTACAGTTCTCCACTATGACTTTATTTAACAAGTGATCCTTTGTTCCATATGATTTTTTAATGCCCTTTTGTTCTACTGCCATAATTGAGTTTTCTTCTAAATGACTATAAACTGTGTCAGCATCAATTCCAGTGTATAGTTTATAAGTTGTTGGAAGGCAAGTTATTGGTCTATAATTTTTAGGGTAGCTTGCAAGTTCACTCTTAAGTAGGAGCATTGTTTTCCTGTTTTTAACCAGGTTGGTGTTTGTTTGGGGTGCGCATATAAATAGTCCTTACTAATGGCTAAATCTTCACGTAAAGATGTTAATACTTTTAGCCAGAAGTTATGTACTGCATTTGTGCCTGGGGTTTTTGAATTAGAGGCTTTTTTTAACTTTGTTTCAACCTTGTACACATGACATGTGTACCCTATAGAGTGATGATAGTCATGTTTATACAGTTTCATGTAATTCATGCGAAGTTACCAATAAAGTATATGTAATTTATTTCCTCATAATAGTAAGAGGTGTACACCATCAACAAACTGGCTATAACTGTTGATGGTTTTGGTCAGGGCTCCATGTGGCTGAAAGTACCTTATGCTCTCATCCGGTTGTTTTAAATGGTCTTTAATCTGGCTTTTCAGGACCATTTTGTGTGTGTGTGTGTGTGTGTGTGTGTGTGTGTGTGTGTGTGTGTGTGTGTGTGTGTGTGTGTGTGTGTGTGAATTAAGTTGAAATACTTTGGCTGATGTAGTTTTGAGTGAAACTAATTTTAAATATGTGCCTTTGGTCATTAGTGTTGTCTTTTTTTTTTTTGACACAGACATTTGAGAAGAATGCAGTCAACGATGTAGCTATAATTGCTGGGTTTGGAGGATGTGTGTGTTTATCAGCTCAGCAGGGTCAGTCATTTTTAAAGTTAAAAAGAGATTAGTCTGTCTTTGTAAGAGTAGTGTGCATTTGTGTAAAGCAAATCAGATAAATTTACCCTGCCCATTTTTATCACAATCAGACATGTCGTGTGTACAAAGTGGATAATAAAGTGGCAGTAACTGTTGAGCACAGATACTGGTAGATTATAATGATAGCAGTTTGCTTAGCCTTTTATAGTTGAAATATTCCAAAAGGGATACCTTTGTTATTATTGTTTCATACATTTTCACTGCTTACTGGAAAAAATGTTCAAAATTACAAATTTAAAACGTACCCTGACCAATTTTGCTGTATTAAAACAAGAAATATAATTTAAAGCAATCAGGAAGGCATTTATGCATGGTCCCAAGAATGCAGGTTCCCATGGTTTGAAAACAGCCTGGGGACAAAATACACTTATCCACCACTGGCCAGATACATTGTCAATGAATGTGAGTTTACTGTTGCATATGCTAAACTTGTTTTCATTTTAAAACTGTTTTGATTTGTTTAGCAAATGGCCATCAGTGTTTGTGCAATAAAATTTGAAATAAAAGTTTTAAATTAAATCTAAATTTCTGTAATCACTGTAAAAGTGATGAAGCTTGAATGCAAACTGGTAGGCTTGAACACTGTTTAGGATAACTGGGGAAAGAACCAAGTAATAATGGGAGACTGGAATGGCTGGGGGAGCAGGTCCATTACCCTGCCTAGGACCCATTTGACCATGATCTGGCTCTGCATGGAAGGAAGGAGTTACTACATAAAATTGCAAAACACCTCAGTTGGCTACAGTATAACAGGTTTCTAGTCAGGCCTTGTTCCACTCCTACTGCATGGCAATCTAAGGCTCTCTTCTTGGTGAAGGATTACACTAAGGTATCTCCAAAGCATGAGGAACCAAGAAGACAAAAGTATTAGGAGATAGTTAAAGAAGAAAGACTGAAGTCAGAGGCAGCTGAAGATGAAAAAAAAATAAGTCCCAGAATTAAACTATCATTATCTCCCAAGTTTTACTTCTTCCTAAGAACACAGTTTAACTGTATCAACAATGGACTTGGCAATAGATAGGTTTAAAACTTGCATACATTTTGCAGAATTTAATACAACTATTATGTGAAAGTAGGTTTCACCTGAGGACCATGCTTCTCTGAGACTTATAAAGCCATATTGTTATACACTCATCTTGGATCCAAGCATCCATATGGAGGATTTAGGAAGGATGACAAAAAAAGAGAGAGACACGAAACCGACTGGCTCTGAACAACATTTCAAATACATAGCATAGCTGGGAAGAAACATGGTTTAGCTAATAATAATAATAATAATAATAATAACAGCTACATGTTAACTCAGACAAGTCCTGCAGGTTCATTGCAGCATCTCCACATACAAATGGGCTATGTGAACTGCCACAATATCTACAATCTTTTGCCAAATAAATTCTAGATGCTGACAGCATTTCCATATGCAGTGGTTGTTGCTCAGATTTAATTACCAGGCAACCTGTATGAAGGTGGAGAAGAGGGGAGAAAGAAGGGAAATATCTCACTACATGATCACCCTCTGGCCTAAGGCAGGGACTAGCCCCTGACACACAGGCAAGGAAATGAGAGGTAGCATGCTTGGTGTGTGAAAATAGTTTACCTACCTTTCTTACAAATCATGCATGCAACATGTTGCCCTGATCATACAGAGGAAGCTGGGGCATAATCCAAATAATCCTGACCCTCATACATTATGATATTTGCAACCCTGGATGACTATTAGAACCAGTTTCCTGTCCAGGGTTAAAAACAATATATATATATATATATATATATATATATATATATATATATATATATATATATATATATGTATATACACACACACACACACACACACACACACACACACACACCCTTTAGATTATCTATCTAGATCAGAATGGCATTTTTAGGCAAAGCCAACAGTAGCCATCCAAGGGAGTGTTTTTTTTAGTTGCTGGTAACTTAATTTTGGAAACTTTTAAAGCATTTGAATCAGAATGACTGCTTTTCATAACTAAGTATTGTGACACATGTGATAACCTTGATATGGCAATGCTTGCTTAGAAAAGGAAGACAAGGGACTACCTGTAATGGAAACAAACTTTACATTGTAGGGAATGACCCTTTATGCTATGGGAACAATGTTGCCTTCACTGAATAAAAGTGCTCTAAGAGGTGGGTCTATGTAGTCCTTTTATACTCCATCATTTATATTTCCTGTGTGTGTGTGTGTGTGTGTGTGTGTGTGTGTGTGTGTGTGTGTGTGTGTGTGTGTGTGTGTGTGCACGTTTGTGTGGTGACAGTAAATATATCATCATCTTAGTAAATAGCAAATGAGGCTGATATCACTGTACGTTTTTATTTTTACTGAAAATCTGACATATAACTTCAAAGCTCTCAAAATCGGTATTCTTTAAGTTAAAATAGAAGTGACTGAATTACAGCATTTAACCATCACTTTTAAACTATAAGATTTGTAAACTTACATGTGCAATAGTAAAATAAAGTGTCACACCAAAGACTGAAGAGATGTAAATTGTGTAACAAACTACATGACTTTTCTAGAACTGATGCCAACTGTAACTTGCAATGTGATTTGTCAGTATAAATGGCCAAAAACAGTGGAGGTCTGATAAGATCAGCTATGCTGGTTTGTATTGCTTTTTTGGCTTAGTAGGACAAAGTGCAGCAACCATCTTGGAAAGCTTTTGTATTAGTCAGTCACTGTCCCAGTAGCCCAATATAGTCTAGTTTGGACAGAAACCAAGAAGCATATGGTATTAGTCAAGTTTAGCGTGTTTCGTAACTGTTAAAGCTACCCAAAGCTATCTGGACGTGGGGATGATGGTGATTTTGTGTGTGTGTGTGTGTGTGTGTGTGTGTGTGTGTGTGTGTGTGTGTGTGTGTGTGTGTGTGTGTGTGGGTGTGTGTGTGTGTGTATGTGTGTGTGTGTGGGTGTGTTTGGAGGAGGGGTACATAAAGCCCAAGCTGGAATGTTGTAGTCTAACTCACTCGGCAAACCTTTTCAATGCTGATACACCAGGAAGCAATTAGAAGCAATCCTGGAACATTTCTGATAAGGGAAATACTATCTTTTCTAGCAATGCAAATGTGTGACTTGGCTTGGTACTTGGTTTGCCTTCTGTGCTGTCCTAATGAGTTAATGACACCTCGCAACCATTTCTGAAAACTGTAATAAGACTGTATAGTTAAGGGTCGAATCAATGTACATTTAATGTTTATTTTTAACAGTATTATTCCATTCTTTTCTACTATAATTAATAAACTTCATCTAACTCTTGTCATCATAAACACAGAAGCAGCAGCAGTGAAAAAAACATTTTATTCCCATATGAATAACTGATGAAGTAATGACTTTCAGACAGGAGAGATACAACATACACTGAAAACTGATTGGTAAATAATAGGGAAGGGAATTATAATTCCATCATCTGTCCCCAGTAAATCCTTATCCAGTTTTATAGCTGTGGTGAAGCAGATTATATCCAAGAAACAATGAGTACAACATAAAATACAGTGAGCCAGAACATACCAGTCCATCACACAGACCACTCACATAGGCTAGCAAGCATGCATATTCTAATGTCTAGGGACAGCTCAGAGTAGCCAACTAACCTGATCAGCATTTCTTAGTAAAAAGTCACTGACAAAGTTTTATTACAGTTGTCCTCCTAGAAAAATATGTACAGCTTAACAAATTGACAAATCAAGCGATCATTTAAGTCAAATTAGTCGTGCTTGCCATTAGAGAACTGTTAATACATAATGTTTGTTCATTATTTTTAAATTATTAGTACTGTAAAACAAAGTGAAGATTGGTGTTTTAGTACACCTGTAAGCTGAAAAGAAGCGGCAACCTTGAGTCCCGGTCTTAATAAAAATGTCCAGTTTATTCAAATAACACAAAATACTTAACACCAACAAGAAGTCCACAGATACACGATACTAAGCGCTTTCACCCATCAGACTGGGCATCATCAGAGTACAATTAACGTATTGCAAGACATCCCTTATATACTTTAAAAGTGCCCTTAATCAAATAATTAATTAATCAATTAGTAAAAACAGAGTAAAAACAGAGTGTTTCTTAAAGGTATTTCAACCATTTTCAAATAGAATCCTTAAAATGTATATATGGATATTAAACAACATTTGTATTTGTTCAAGAGGTTCTGTGAAATAGAAATGCAACAATCAAATCAATTTAAAAATCTTAAAATGTAATGTTAAACGAAATACTGAAATTTGAAAAATATTTTAGAAGAATTAAATAATAAAATGGTAAAAACATAATATAGTGATAGTTGCTTTAAAAGCTAGATGTACTATACTAATCAGTCATTCAACATTAATAGTACTGTCATGTAGTTGCTTGTAAAGTAATAGTAGTACCAATAAATTATAATTTTAAAACTGTTGTTTGTTGTCAAAATATAAATATTACATAGTAAATGTAAATATAAATATCTTTTTATAATAAATATGTAATCCATTAACAGTATGTGCAAAAAGGGAAATGTGTTTCATTAAAATGTTTTTTTTAAAAATACACTATAATTAAGTTAATAATAAGTTAATAAATTCATATAAAATGAGATCTAAGTTTAAGTATACTAGAAATGGAAATTTGTTCGTTCAATCCAGGCCATTTACTGGCATTCAATCTAAGCTGCCATAAACATTCTTTAGCTTCCAGTAAATTTTTTACATCTCCACCTATATGTACATTGACAGGTATTTTATCAATAACAAAAAATAAAAACCGTTTAAAATTTGTACAATTAATACTGTGATTAAATAACATGTTAGTGTTCTTGTGTCTCTTTATATCACTGAGATGTTCAATGACACGTGTTTTAAGTCTTCTTATAGTTTTCCCTATATAAAATGCATTACATACTGAACATGTTGCTAAGTAAACAACCATGGTGGAGTTACAATTACAGTGGCCTGGACATTTAATAGTTTTTCCATAATTATAAATAGTAGTGTATGGTCCGTCGTTAATATATCTGCAAATTTTACATGATCCACACTTAGTCATCTTAGAATGTCTCAACAAGTCACTATGAGTGTTGTTTTCAAATAATTTCTTTAAATTTTTCCCTCTGCTAAATACTATGTTGGGTGTGGTTCCTAAAATTTTATATGAATTTATTAACTTATTATTAACTTAATTATAGTGTATTTTTAAAAAAACATTTTCATGAAACACATTTCCCTTTTTGCACATACTGTTAATGGATTACATATTTATTATAAAAAGATATTTATATTTACATTTACTATGTAATATTTATATTTTGACAACAAACAACAGTTTTAAAATTATAATTTATTGGTACTACTATTACTTTACAAGCAACTACATGACAGTACTATTAATGTTGAATGACTGATTAGTATAGTACATCTAGCTTTTAAAGCAACTATCACTATATTATGTTTTTACCATTTTATTATTTAATTCTTCTAAAATATTTTTCAAATTTCAGTATTTCGTTTAACATTACATTTTAAGATTTTTAAATTGATTTGATTGTTGCATTTCTATTTCACAGAACCTCTTGAACAAATACAAATGTTGTTTAATATCCATATATACATTTTAAGGATTCTATTTGAAAATGGTTGAAATACCTTTAAGAAACACTCTGTTTTTACTCTGTTTTTACTAATTGATTAATTAATTATTTGATTAAGGGCACTTTTAAAGTATATAAGGGATGTCTTGCAATACGTTAATTGTACTCTGATGATGCCCAGTCTGATGGGTGAAAGCGCTTAGTATCGTGTATCTGTGGACTTCTTGTTGGTGTTAAGTATTTTGTGTTATTTGAATAAACTGGACGTTTTTATTAAGACCGGGACTCAAGGTTGCCGCTTCTTTTCAGCTTACAAGTTTACTCTTCATTTTAATTTGTTGGTTCCCACTGGCGGTTACCTGATTGAGTTCCTGGGGACTGTGATGTTTTTTACATACCAACAAGAACACTATCGTTTATCTACTACCTTTACAGAGTTATTTTTATAAGGTAAATTTTTGTGGTGTAAGCGAGAGACTGTGAGGTTTACACCAATTGCAGCATCCCGTGTTTTCTGTATCTTGATTTGAGACACCATTCTCCAGTACGAGAGAACCTGGCATTTCAGACAGTATTGGAGAACTTTTTGGCGTTGGGCTTACTGAGGATTCACTTATTTACGGTTGTTTCAAAACCGGGACTCTTTTTCTACCAGGTAATTCATTACTACACTACGTTTGATTTTTCCTGTTATTTATCGGACTTACGTTCACCTAATTTACGGTTGTATAAAACCGGGACTCTAGTTTACCAGGTTATTCATTAAATTATCAATTTACTACGTTGAATTATCCTGGTATTGACCTTACGTTGTTTATCTTAATTTACCCGAACTTCGAAGGATTTCCTTTTTTCGGGTTAAAAAGACTGTGGCATTTGTAACAGTAGTTGGAAGACTTCAGTATCCGCTGACTCATTGCGGATCCATTAGTTCATGTTTAATTATAGACCGGGACTCAAGGTTGTGGTTTTTCATCTTGCGGTTTTTAAGTAACTAAAGACATTAGGGAACTACTGCATGGGCCTGATCGAGTCCTGGATATCATGTTGGGTTGCACAACCAATTGAACTCTATACATTTTTTATTGCCTTACTGGCGTGCTTTTTGGTTGCAAGTCTCAGTAACATTACATTGCGTGTAACATTTTCGTCACAATTATTTTTAGTTTTGAGTACTGGATACTGTGTTGGTCTGTACCAACCTACTGAGTTCGACATTGTTTAAAACTGCCTTTTTGGCGTGCTTTTTTTGTTGCAAGTTTGATTAACACCATACTACCTGTAATATTTTGAGACTACATCAACTATTTTTTACACTGGTGGTGAGGCAACCCGTTTCTACATTGGTATTGCTACACATGGAATAATTTATTACTGGTTGATATACTTTGGACACCACATATTGTTTACTGTATCTCTCTTTTTTTTGTATACTACGAATTGTGGTTTACAATGCAGCGCTTATTAGAAGAACATTTAGAAATCACCAATAAACTTATACAAGCGCTTCACGATCAGCGCAACAATGTAGGAACAGAGGAAGAAATTATTATTACTGAAACACAAGAGCAGTTATTGACTTTACATTCCACACCTAACACCAGTATGCATGGGCAGAGGCCCATTGCTAGGCAACGATTAACAACTCCTACAAGAAATGTTACTACGTCAGGAAATAGTGGTGTCGTGCCACTTCCTTTAAACTGTGTAACCAATAACAGAGATGATCGAAATGTAGTAGGACAACCAGGACACCACCAGTCTTACAATATGGACTTAAAGCAGTTTTTGTTGCCTCTTTCACTTTCAAAAAAGACTTTTATGTCTAGAGATATGGGGACTCTTAACTCACAGTTAGCAGAATTTGAAAAGACTTTAAAGACATTTAAGTCCATTCAAATGGACAACGCGTTTTTAGAACGCTCATTAGAACTGAAACAAGTCCCTAAGGGACTACGGATCTTTAAATTGCCACATGGTTTTGAAGAAGGAACTGCTTTATTTTCAGAGCTTTTATCTTTATTTGACAAAGCTGGTCTAGATTTATTGAGACTTATTATTCGTAATAATATTGAAAAGTTAAACATACTTAATGAGAAATTATGTCAACTAGACAGAAATATTAAAGCAGACCTTCTTTTTGAGCAAAATAAATTCAGACTGGATAACATATATAAGGATATGGATAGGTACATTAATAAAGGTCTGGAAATTAAAAACCATAAAATTGAAAGAGACATCAAAGACTACAAAAATAACAGAGTGTACACACATTTTAAAGAATACAAAAATATGCAACATTTTAACCACAATTTTCGAAATATTGATCATGATATGCAAAATTTTAATCAAGGTTCTGAGCACACAATCAGACACAACACTAACAACAATGAAGAATTACCAAGTGTTTTTTTAGACCAGCCGGTGTTGAGGAGGTCAGAAAGAATAAGGGACAGACAGGGCAACAACAAATACCAACAATACAACCACTACAACAAGGGGGAACACAGAACGAATCAGTGGTACAGATGAACCCTTCTTTTCATCACCACGGTCCTAATACTGATCTGATTACTGAACAAGAAATAGGTGGTTGTACTATTTCTACACTAGGTGGTTTTAGTTTATTCAATTACACTAAAAACAATTTTGATATTAATTATTTAAGATTGTTTTGTAAAGGTTTTAAATTTGTACCTTCATTTTATTTGGATATTGGTAATGTCTTGATTAATTTGAAACTGTACACAAGACTTTTAAATTTAAAAATATTTTTTCATTTTAACAATCCTATTTTAGATTCACATTATATTACCCCCAAGCGTTCCAGTACTTTTATTCCTCCCCAACATTTTTTAATTCAAATTTTTGAAAAACTTTGTGAAAACCAAATCAGACGAGTTCTAAACAAGAAAGCACTGACTAATTTTAACTTAACTACAGCTGAACAGTTTTGTTTAAAAGAAATAACTAGTTCTGATAAGTATAGGATAATGAAGCCGGACAAAGGTGGAGGGGTAGTCATAATGTTGAATAATGACTACTATGCAAAAATGACAGAATTATTATCCGAAGATACATATGAGAGAGTGACCAGGTATGATGTGAACAAAGTCTATACAAAAATTGATTGGTTAACTTACGATTACTTGATGGAGGCAAGTATTGACCAAAATACGTATAAATACATATCTGTTGAATTTCCTATCACGCCCTCAATTTTTGGTATCCCAAAAATTCATAAGGATATACAAAACCCTCCATTAAGACCCATTGTCTCAGCCAAGGGTTCAAATACTGAAGCTTTAGCAGCATTTGTTGACTTTAAATGCAAAGGAATTTTGGAGAATTTACCGCACATTCTTAGAGATTCTTGGCATTGTTTAGAATGTGTAAGAGAATTTAGTAAAAACTTTGATTTTCAAACCAACTTTTTGATGGCTACTATTGATGTAGTAAATCTATTTTCCGTCATCCCTCATGAAAAGGGGACAGAAATGTTTGAAATTTGCTTAAATAGACACAAAGGTTTCAACAATTCCGAAAATCGGTTAGTTACATCCATGCTAGAACTAGTTTTAGAAAACAATTTTATTTATTTTAACAACAACTACTACATACAGAAAAAAGGTGTTGCTATGGGGGCTAGATGTGCCCCCATTTACGCTAATTTAGTTCTAGCACAATGGGAGTTTGAATTTGTATACACTAGTGTTTTTTGGAAGAAGATTTTACTTTACTTACGGTACTTGGATGACATTTTAATTTTTTGGGGAGGATCTAAGGAAGAATTTACTGATTTTATTGAATATTTAGAGCAGACTACTGAATTTTTAAAGTTTACAAGTCACATTTATGAAAATAATGTTGAATTTTTAGACATTAAGCTTTCTGTTGTTAACAACACTATTACATCTACTTTATTTAGGAAAAAAACACATTCAAATTCATTTCTACACTTTGATAGTTGTCACCCTTTCTTTCAAAAGAAGAACTTAGTTAAAGGACAAATGGTTAGATTGTCTAGAATAATAAGTGACAACCTTTTGTTTGAACATGAATTAGACAAATTAATGGCCATGTTTCAAGAAAGAGGCTACCCCCACGATCTATTATTTAAAATTAGACATGACGTTAAAACAAAGAGGTTTACGACATATAAACCTATTATTACTTGTGACACGCAGGAGGATGTTACTCCCAAGGTCAACATTAATAGGAATGACGCATTAATTATTCCATACAACAACAGAACAAATGAGATTGTGAATTGTATTCAAGAAGTTTGGACAAGCGTAATTGAGACAGATTTAGAGATTTTAGAAATTTTAGGAACCACACCCAACATAGTATTTAGCAGAGGGAAAAATTTAAAGAAATTATTTGAAAACAACACTCATAGTGACTTGTTGAGACATTCTAAGATGACTAAGTGTGGATCATGTAAAATTTGCAGATATATTAACGATGGACCATACACTACTATTTATAATTATGGAAAAACTATTAAATGTCCAGGCCACTGTAATTGTAACTCCACCATGGTTGTTTACTTAGCAACATGTTCAGTATGTAATGCATTTTATATAGGGAAAACTATAAGAAGACTTAAAACACGTGTCATTGAACATCTCAGTGATATAAAGAGACACAAGAACACTAACATGTTATTTAATCACAGTATTAATTGTACAAATTTTAAACGGTTTTTATTTTTTGTTATTGATAAAATACCTGTCAATGTACATATAGGTGGAGATGTAAAAAATTTACTGGAAGCTAAAGAATGTTTATGGCAGCTTAGATTGAATGCCAGTAAATGGCCTGGATTGAACAAACAAATTTCCATTTCTAGTATTCTTAAACTTAGATCTCATTTTATATGAATTTATTAACTTATTATTAACTTAATTATAGTGTATTTTTAAAAAAAACATTTTAATGAAACACATTTCCCTTTTTGCACATACTGTTAATGGATTACATATTTATTATAAAACGATATTTATATTTACATTTACTATGTAATATTTATATTTTGACAACAAACAACAGTTTTAAAATTATAATTTATTGGTACTACTATTACTTTACAAGCAACTACATGACAGTACTATTAATGTTGAATGACTGATTAGTATAGTACATCTAGCTTTTAAAGCAACTATCACTATATTATGTTTTTACCATTTTATTATTTAATTCTTCTAAAATATTTTTCAAATTTCAGTATTTTGTTTAACATTACATTTTAAGATTTTTAAATTGATTTGATTGTTGCATTTCTATTTCACAGAACCTCTTGAACAAATACAAATGTTGTTTAATATCCATATATACATTTTAAGGATTCTATTTGAAAATGGTTGAAATACCTTTAAGAAACACTCTGTTTTTACTCTGTTTTTACTAATTGATTAATTAATTATTTGATTAAGGGCACTTTTAAAGTATATAAGGGATGTCTTGCAATACGTTAATTGTACTCTGATGATGCCCAGTCTGATGGGTGAAAGCACTTAGTATCGTGTATCTGTGGAATTCTTGTTGGTGTTAAGTATTTTGTGTTATTTGAATAAACTGGACATTTTTATTAAGACCGGGACTCAAGGTTGCCGCTTCTTTTCAGCTTACAAGTTTACTCTTCATTTTAATTTGTTGTTTTAGTACACCAGCCTCATGAAATACATTTGGTAACTGAAGTTCGCATTTACATGTCATAGCAAGTAATATTGCCAGAAGGAGGAAAGAATTTGTATGAGAATAATAAGGAAAAACCTTTGAGTGGTCATACAGTTTTTCCTGTGATGCTTGTCAAAATGACACTGGATGAGCTCTTTGTACACCCAAGATGCCTGTATTCAGATTGAGATTTGCAGGTAATAATCAAGGTTTTATGTGTATAGGTTGGAATCAGAAATGATCAGTTGTAGATTTTATTGCTGGTCTTACCTCTACCATCTGGATGTTTACCAAATATATGCTCCTAGTAAAAGCTCCATTTGGCAGGATCCATTTTGCTTCCTTAGTTGTGTGACTGGCTTCTTGTCATTCCATCTCAAACCATTCTACATATGCAGAAGGAGTATCTCCCCAAGCTCTTCATTTCTGTTGGGGTTAGAATGGAGTTTATGAAGTCTTATCTTTGCCCACTTTAGACTCTTTTCTATTAACACTGATTGTTGTGTCCTTTTGTACCAAGACAGGTTTCTGTGTCCTCAACAGAAAGTGTTCAACATTGAAAATTCCAGAACTATGTTGAAAACTGTTTCAATGGCCAGTGCCTGATGGCAGCCTTTTTCAGGCACAATCCAGAGAGCATTTATTTGACCATTTAGCTATAGAAGTTCCTTCATGGTCTTAATTCCTGGGCTTATATACTGTACTGATATTTTAAACGCAAACATGTACCAGCTATTTTATACATGGGGCACTATGTGCTGGTAAAATGCACCTCAAAGATACATTACTGGTTATTGTTTCCGACTGAAAAGTACAGTTATGTAATTTAAAACCCTGCAAAGAGCAGATGAGTAGCGTTGAGTACTCATGGAAAAAAGAATCTGAAAAGTGAACTAAAAATGTCAGCCAGGGATGGTCTGCACCTCTTTTATCTTGGATTTCACATTCTGGCTAAAGCCATGTCCAACTGGTGTAATTCCAACTTAGTAAAGCCTACTCTGGAACATAGTATGGTGATTGTACTCATTTCCAGGAGCCTTAACAAAACATTTAAAAAATACCCAGGCTTGAGTCTGTTCTGTAACTGGGATACCTTCATTTATGGGTAGTTACAGTGACATGGTTTCAAAGCAATTAAAGCATTTCCCCTATAACTAGGTTTAGTGTCTATCATATTTTCAGAACTACTGACAATTGCATTGATTTATTTGTCAAGGATACTATCACCTTATGATTGATTCCTCAGGACCCCAGATTTGACCTTTTAGATGTCCAAATGTTGTTTATTTTATTTCACACTTATTAACTGGGTAGGTTCTCTCATCTGATTACTCTTTTTGACACATTGAAGACCATCATTGCTCAAATATTTTTACAGATGTAATGTAGATTAGCAAAGACATAATTCACAATGTATAATACATAAATAAATCATCATAAAGAAATGTATACAAGATCTTCTTTATTTTAAATGTAATAGTACAAATAAAGTAGTTGTTAATGCTTTTGAAATATAATTGTACTGCACACGGTACATGAACAATTTGTTTTTTAAATTAGATCTTTGAAATAAAGTTTAAACTGTATTTGTTGTAAGCTTTTCTTTTGTACCTTATCTACACATTGTCAAGTAAATTATTCATCTTTAAAGAGGAGCTACCAGAAAGTTAATCTTAGTGGTTTTATTTGTATAAAGTGTGGTATTCAAGTAGAAAATTGATGAACAGTAGAACATCCTCCATGTTGTCTATCTGATCATGGTTGCTATCTTATAGCTCAAGTCCAGAGGTCTGACATGAAATCTATAAAATCAACTCCATTTCGGCCTTTGTGTGTTGCTCTCACACTTTGAGTCTATACTATTTGATTTCAACAAAACAAACATTTAAAAGTGTGCTTTGCCATTTTTAATCTACCCTGTGTCTGTATCCTATTCAGGACCTAGTTGGAGGTATTTTTTATTTTTAATAATAGGTCAGAGACATCACGTTCATTTAATACATCAAAATGTTTTGTTTGCTGCAATTCATTTACACAGTTAACAGGTTTTGCATTAACAAGCATATATTCAGAACAATAGGAAATATGCAGCTGCAAAGTCTGGCATGACTGATGAGCTCTAATCCTAAGTGATGTACAATAAAACTTGTACAGTACAGTAACTATTGTATAAAAACAGTACATGTTATAGATTTTAAAAGGACTTCCAGTCATTGAAAAGTGCAGAACACACAGCCAGCACACTACCCTACTCTTTCTCTGTATCACCAAGAAGAGAAAAGTGTAACTTTAAATGCTGGGCTTCCTAAACCTAGAACAATGTCCTCAAAATGTATTATATGATGGCTTTGCTCTGAGGATGCAACTTAACTGAATGGAGCAGTTGAGAGATTTTCTATTTTTATTTTAAATTTAATTTCTTTCAATGAAGATGTCTACCATCCAGAAACGGGGACAAACAACAGCAACAATGAACACCATCATTTCAGAGGATTTGAAGAGGTTGGGTGATCTACTAAATTTGGTCTTTAATGCCTTAGTAGAAATTCACATTAAACCCAACCCCTTCAGCTATCCATCAGTAAATGCCTGACCTACACCATCTGTTGTCAGCATGCCCAACACTTCCTTAATATTATAAATGTAACTCACCTGTACAAACTGCCTGACCTATACCACCTGTTGTCAGCATGCCCAACACTTCCTTAATATTATAAATGTAACTCACCTGTACAAACTGCCTGACCTACACCACCTGTTGTCAGCATGCCCAACACTTCCTTAATAATATAAATGTAACTCACCTGTACAAACTGCCTGACCTACACCACCTGTTAACAGCAGGACAACCACTTCCTTAATATTATAAATGTAACTCACCTGTACAAACTGGCTGACCTACACCACCTGTTGTCAGCATGCCCAACACTTCCTTAATATTATAAATGTAACTCACCTGTACAAACTGCCTGACCTACACCACCTGTTGTCAGCATGCCCAACACTTCCTTAATATTATAACTGTAACTCACCTGTACAAAATGCCTGACCTATACCACCTGTTGTCAGCATGCCCAACACTTCCTTAATATTATAAATGTAACTCACCTATACAAACTGCTTGACCTACACCACCTGTTGTCAGCAGGGCCGATACTTCCTTAATATTATAAATGTAATTTGCTTATACAAACAGTTATGCACCCATTCAGAACCCACAAATCTGATCCTTGCTGTTGTCTTCCCAAAAATGGCTTATTCTTGCTCAGTTCCATATCCTTCATATTTCCTAATCAAATCAAACCATTAATCAGTGACTTTTTCCTTTAAAACTTGTGCTTTTTCTCCTCTAGGTACTTCTATGTTTAGGGACTTCTCAAAAGTAGACCTTCAATTACTTAATGTCTTAAATGAGTACTGCTGTAAGCCTCCTCTGACAGCTCCCATTTCTAAAGATAGTGCTTATGCATCTGACTTCCTCTCTTACTTAAATAGTTATACTAATAAGGCAGTCTCTCTCTGCATCAGATATAGGTTCATCGGTTAGTCCTAGGCTACCTGCCCTTTCAGGCTATTTTAAGCCTAGCCAGTTATCCCATGTGAGAATCAAACGCTGCACCTTGTTTCTATAAGATAACACCTTAATCATTATGCCAACCTCCCATATAATAGGAAGTTTAAAAACAGACCCCTCTGGTGGGGTACTCTTGCAAATAAATTATATAAAAAAAAAAAGAACTTACTTAATGCTTCTAAGAGATTCCATTCTACCCTCCTTAAAAGCACACTTAAGCAAACTAAAGGAGCTTAAAGGTACCATTAGAAAGTTTATAGACGAATATGAAAGGTGTAGCAAAGGGGGCAGCTGCCCCAGCCACAAGATGTTAGAGGACTTGATTGTCAGTTGCCCATGGTGTGGTTTTACTCTCCCACTATTCAGAAATGAATGCCAATAACTTTATTTACTGCCACAGCTGAAGTGCTTTGTCTGTGTTTTTGTAACTGAAGCAAACCAGTTTTTACATTTGTAGCAAGCAGTTTGCTACATTTCTAAAAGTGTTTTTTTTTCTCTTCAACTTACATTTGAAGAGAGCTCTTGGTCAGTGAACTGCTCTGGGTGCTCATTAAGCGTTATATGACTGATGAATGTGAAGTTCAAATTGCCATTGAAATCAAAAAATATTGCAAGCTTTGGTTTGGAAATCCTTTTATCTGTCTCATAAAAGTTACTCTAGAGTCAAAGAAGTCTTAATTTCCATTTACTTACCTTTTAGCAGACTCATTATTTATTATGATGCCCCTTACGGCATGTAATTGTTGAAATGTGTCCCTCAACTTTAATGACCTCAGAGATTCCAAAGTAAAATGATTAACCTCAAGACTAGCAGATGTTCATCATTGGATCACTGTTGCAGTAGCTTAAATTATATGGGAGATATCCTGTCACGGTGTCAAGGACTGTATGACTGGCCAGCTTCCAAAGTTTTAGGGTAGCCCCTATGCTCCCTAACCACTGTACAGCTTGGGAACTGTGGTATAAAGTCATTTTTTAGGGTGCCAAACTAAAAGCTTTCTTGCCATCAAAGTGTGCTTTCTGCTGTGGTTTTGAGGGATTGACAGTTAGGTAGCATTTCTTCAAAGTTGGGCAGATAAGTGCCCAGTTGGGCCCTAGCTCCTTGGTCATTCTCCTCCTGATCCACAAGAAGAGAAAAGTTGTATGGGAGGATTCACTTGACTCTGGCTTTCACTTCACCTCATCCAGCACTGAGTGACTCCGCTCTGGCCATATCAGGTTCCTTGGACAACTCATCAGTTTCTTAGTCTCTCTGCTCCTTGGGGAGCCACTGAGGACTGAGAGGTAAACACATCATCTGCAGCTGTTCTGCTGTCCTCTTTTAGCAAGGGGGGACCACAATGTCAGTGTCGAAGAGGGAGTGGATACTATTCTTTTGTGGAGCTACTCTGAGGAGTTTGATTCCATGGGAAAGGGACATTCTTGAAGCTGCTGTTTTTCTGGGAGTTCTTTCATGAAAAGGAAACATAAAACAAGGCATTTTCCTTCTCATGTGTCCCCAGTCACCTAGGGCAGAAAAGGAGACTTGACTGGGTTTTGCTAATGGTCCCTTCTGAGTCTTCTCTTCATTTAAAAATGAAAACAAATCGCTTTCATTCAGATTCTGATTGTCATTTTGAGGTACAGGAATTAGACTGTGTTTCTCAAGTCCCTACTCCACAGAGTGGGAAATCTGGTTTTGAAGAAACTTATTCTACAGATTCCCTGCCTGAAAAGCTGTCTTTTTCTCATACAGTTGTCAGGTGGATTTTTCTAAGCCTCCTATTTTGTCAGCCTTCGACGATGCTTTCATTACAACCAGCAGTTTGCCTGAGAGTCAGCCATCTACCCTCATAAAGACTGATGAATTATATAAGATTCCCTGACCCAAAAATTAATTTTTTCAAACACTAAATCAGTCCTTGCAGTAATTTCTTTGATAAAACCACCTTCTGCCAAATATCTTATGGCGGCTAACCCTATTCTTTCTAACACAGATAAGAAAAACCTTTAACAGGCTTGAGAAAAAAGTTTATATTTCTTCCACTTTAGCGTTGTCCAGCACACAAGTCCAAGTTTCTGCTGGCTTCCTTTGTCAATCCGACAACATTGATTGCTGACTTTCTGACTTCACAGATTAAAATGTTACTGAATTCTTTACTATCTTTTGTATTTCAGGTAGCTCTAAAATGTTCTTATGACACTGCTTATGCCGTTTCTAGAGCAGCTGCCACTGAGTCAGTGATGAGACGATTTGCTTGGCTACATTCTCAGAATTTACCAGCAGAAGTTTAGGCTGAGCTCCCCTGGTTATAGAGGCATGATGTGTCCTTTCGTCTCCAGGTTCCTTTATAGGAAACATAATAAACAATCCCAGTAAGGCACAAGCAAACAAAATTTCAGAAAGCAATGACAGGGAGGTTTAAAAAGAAGGGAGAGTCTTCCCAAAAGCAAGGACAGTCTAAAAACCTTGACTGATTATATGCCCCACTATGTTGTTTTTTATCCTCAGCTTGATATTACATTAAACTTTCACAAAGTCGACATTTTCAGTTACCTCTCTGTCACCAGGTAATATAAGACATTTGGGTTCTGAGAATCATTCAAAAAGGCCACAATTTGCTTCTTAACCGAGATCAAATGCCATCTCACGTGGTTATAGATCCTGTTCCTCCCAGATCAAACAGGGAAAGGGTCTTAGTCAAGAATTTTCTGGTGCCAAAGAGAGAAGGACTCTGGAGACCAAAATTCAAAATGCTGTGTCTGCAGTCTCTTTTGCCTTTCATTTTGCCTCTCAATTCTCGAGTAACTCTGGATTTAAAAGATGCTTATCATCGTATTCTAATTCTTAAAGATCTCATATGCTTTTTATGTTTTTCTGTGCCTCATATATATTAACAAAGTTGATGACTGACCTGCTTTTACTCCTGTTCTTCATTCCTGTCACCCTAATAAACTACTTTGATCTAATGAAGAACATATTCTTAGCAAATATAAACCCCACAAATCATCTAGCCAAACTCTTTACTCACACTCTGTCACCAAAAATAGAATTCTGTCCCTCTGAAAAATTAGACCTACCTCTAACCTCCCCAACTTCAAACTACTACTATCTAAATAAAACCTGGTTCTGCTCTTACACTACCCCAGGCTGAACTAGTCTCTCCCTCCTTCCACCACCAGCATACTTTGAAAGTGTTCAGAGAGGAAGAATTAGTAAAATCTTTTTCTTAGAGAAGGATCAAATATATTTTGCCTAGGGTATATTATCTAGTCATCTGTGTTTCAAAGAGTGTACTTAGTGTGTTTAATCTCATCTCTGTGAACTGCAACTTGTAAATACTTTATCTTTTGACAATGTTCTTTTTCATCTTGAAATAGCTGCCCATATATTTGCAGTATGTATGTATAGGCTCATACTGGATCAGATGAAACTGAATTTTTACTTAGTTAATATGTTATTCTTCTACATTCGGCTTTGTAATAATTTTATTTAACTGTAACCATATTTTGTCAATGTGGAGCTTTTCTTCCCGGGCCTCAGCTGAAGATGGGATAGTATACCATTCGAACTTTCCCTGTAATCAAATGTCAAATAAAATAAATAAATACAATAAACAAATAACATTTCAATTCTCTGTTTTTACCTTTTGGGTTGTCCACAGCTCCAAGACTGTTTATGAAGTGCATTCACATTTTGCAATATTGAGACAACTGCTTTATTTTTGCAGATTGTTTTACAAGTTGTCAAGAATATCTGACTTAGGTAAAAAAAAAATTCTCAGTCTGAGATTTCTGGTGAATATATAAAATTCTCTCATCCATTCTCACAGTATAGTGTTTCTGAGATGTCTCCTGGATAGATTCCTCATGATAGCATTTTTCCTCAGGACAAAGTGGAATTTTGTAAGAAACAGCTTCTGATATTTTCCATCCAGACAACTGCCATCTGCCAATATATCAGCATTCTAGGTTTCTTGGCCTGTAAAATTCTCATGATTCCTTTGGCCAGACTTCACTTGAGTAAGAGCTAATGATTTATTAAATCAGTTTAGACTCAGCATAAACACCCCTTATCACTGTCAGATTCCAGTACAGCAGTTTGTACAAAAAGGAGTTATTCTGGTAGGTGAATCAGTTGCCCCTTAACCCAGGTATCCCTTTTTCCCTTCCAGCCACTACGAGGATGCAGCCTGTAATCACAGATGCCTTAGACTTTGCTTGAGGAGCTATATTCAAGGGGGTGAAAGTTCAGGATCTGTAGAACAAACAGTTAAAACATTAAATGCCAAAGAAATGATGACACTAATAAACAATGTCAGATCTCTAAACTATCTTTGGATTTTAGGCTCTCTACTAGTAATTACATGCAAATCCATACTGGTGTGTTACATAAAAAAATGGGAGGGGGGGCACATCCTACACCCTTTGCAGACTAACTAATGTAGCTTAGGCACTAGCAACAATGTGACCCTCCAGGCTACTTAAATTCCATCAGAGCAGAACTTTATAGTAGACAAGCTGAGCAGGGCCAGGTCAGACCCCCACAAATGGAAGTTGCACCAAGGGGACTTCCAAGAATTGATCCAGTTGTGGAAAATGCCTCAGATAGATCTGTTTGTCTCCATTCACAAAATACAGTTAAAAAGATTCTGCTACAGGACTCCTTGCACAAATGCCTAGAAGACAGATGCCTTTTTATTCCCATGGAAGGGATGTTCTTGTATGCCTTTATTCTTCTGAAGATTCAGGGTTTTCCAAAGATACTGGTAACTCCATTTTGGTTTTTCTTTCTTCCCACAATGGTCAGGAAAAACTAATACAATCTTCCTTCCAGGATTAACCTAATCACACAGGACAGGGCCTGTTTAATGCACCCCAACCATCAGTTTCTTCAGCTCTCTGCATGATAGAATTCTAATATCTTTTAGGCACCTGATTTGACCTGGTCCTGTCCGAACACTGTAACATAAGGACTGGTCTGCTTGGTGCCTCTTTCTTTCAGCAGTAAATCTTTAAACTTTCTTGAGCTGCTCCCTATCCCATAATCCCCTGTACTGAGGAGATACTGCAGTTCCCATCATCATTGCAGCTTTGACACCTCCAAAGTGATTTCTTTTATTGTTGTGGTTTCTGATAGACTCAGTGTTGGATTTGACGTTGAAGTCCTGACCATACAAAAAAAGAGCCAAAGCCAAGTTCCACAAAATGTAACATAAAATCCCCCCATAGGACCCACATGACAGTACATAAATAAGGTACAACAAGAGCAGTGCAGCCATGAGGGTATGGGGATGGGCCTCAAAGTCTCATCTCTTTCTCACAGCAATGTGCGTACCAGGGACATCCAGTATGATAATGGGCAAGTTGAGCAGACAGATACATGCTGCTTCTCTAATGCTCAACAAGGCAACAACTCTAAACATGTTTCACAGGTGGGTCTGACCCTGATGTGATCTATTCATTTCACCTTTCAATACCAAATTTGGAGATTTTTTTTTCAATATTGCTCCTCTTGAAGGATAGGCCCCAAAAAATGCAATCACCCATGACTGGCCTCCAGCTCACATTTATGCCATTCCATCTCTTCCTGTCATATTGAGAGTCATCCAGAAAGCCCGGGTATGATGTGCAAATGTGTTCTCAGAGATAAATTCTGGCTCTAGTATAATAAATAGACAGCTTTGTTTTATCTACTTTGTACTAAGGAATTTAGACATGACAAATGGTTATTTTCTATTCCTTGGTAAAGAAGGGCCATAAAGTGTCTAAACTAACAACAGCAGGTGGTTATGTCAATTTATTTCTTTTTGCTATTCCTCAGATGGAAAGACCTTGAATAAGAGGCTGTGGTCACACTATGTCTGAGCCCAGGCTACATCAGCTGCCTTTCTTTGTGATAAACTCTTGGAAGATATTGCAGCAGCTGCAATATTGTCAGCCTTGCATACCACTGTAAAATATGATAGTCTGAAAAAGGTTTCTAGAGCTCAAGCCTCCTTCAGAGCTACCATTATCAAAGACTTGCTGGGTTAGGCCTCCAAAGGTTATCTATGGACTCTGTCTTTATGTTACAGTGTCTGGACAGGACCATATCAACTATGTAAGTTATGTACTTCCCAAAATGATAGATTTGTCTTGTCTTTGGATACAGGAAGAACCCACCCATTTTTCTCTCTCCAAAAAAAGCTAACATTTTTTTCTCACAGTATCTGTGTGTGTGTGTGTGTGTGTGTGTGTGTGTGTGTGTGTGTGTGTGTGTGTGTGTGTGTGTGTGTGTGTGTGTGTGTGTGTGTGTGTGCGTGTGTGTGCGTGTATGTGCGTGTGTGTGTGATCATTCTGCATGATGCCAAAGCATTGGCTAGTTATTTTTCATTCAGTCTGAAATATCTCATCAAGGTAGGGGATTATGGTGCAGGGGAGGTGCTTGAGCTTGTAAAGAGAGTTGTTACCATCAAGAAAAGAGGCACCAAGGTGACCAGTCTTTATATTTCAGTGTCCGAACAGAGACCAGACAAATCTATCATCCTGGTAAGTACATAACTTACATTTTCGGAAGACGTGCAACAGCTATTAAATGAAGCTAGGAAACCTGTTACTAGAAAACATATTTAGCTAAATGAAGTAGATTTTCTTGTTGGTGCCAAAGAAAGAATCAGGATCCTTTTCATAGCTTTCAGCTGTCCAGATTTTTGCCTCATATTTTTGGTCTGTTCTTAAAATTTCTGTTTTTCTCGCAAATCACTGAGGATTAAAGTCATTAGATAAGGACATAGACTTGAGTTTCAGACTTCATATCTTTAAAGAAATGCATGCTAATATGAATCCTGGTACTCTAATAACTTTCTAAGTTTATAAGAGCAATATTTAAAATCTGTCCCTATTTTGGTGCCTTTGTTCCCACATTATTTTAGAATTAGTGCAGAGTTCTTGTGCTAAGAGGTTGAGAGGTAGGATCCTTTTAAGTCCGTAATGCCTCTGGTTCTACAGTATTTGTGTGAGTGGTTATCCTCTGTCCTTTCTTACTCTTCTATCAAGATTCACCACTTGGATATCTGTGCTTGTCAACCCATGGATCTCTCCCTTTTCTACCCTGCCTCAAGTAAACCAGTTTTTGAAACGGGTTTTGCATATCTGTCCATCTAGAAGAGAGATGGCTCCTTCTTGGGATCTTAATATTGCACTGGAGAAACTTACACATTTTCCTTGTGAACCTGCCCATAAGGCTGATGTGAAGTTCTTACCAGGGAAAACAGTGTTACTCATTGCTCTGACTTCTGAAAGAAAAGTATTTCAGTTACTAGCCCTTTTGGGGATTCAGCTCTGTCTCATCTTTCACAAACATAAGGAAACTTTGAGAACAAATCCTTCCTTTCTGCCTAAGGTACTTCAGAGTGTACTTTGAGTCAGGCTATTTATCTCTGTTTTCTTTCCAGAATCAAATTATGTAGTGTAAAGAATTCTACACAGTGCGGACACTGTGGATGTCCACTGCCATCTTAGATAGTACATTGACAAGACAGAAACCTTCAAAAAGTCTAGTCAGCCATTTTTTGTTTTCTGTTAAGATAAGAAAAAAGGATAATCAGTGTCAAAACGTACAGTTCCTGCTACTGCTCTTTGTTATTTTCACGCTAACAGGGCCCTTATGGCAAGGTCAGGGTGCTCTACCCAGGCTTTGACTACTTCTATTGCTTTTTGGAAAGGGGTGGACTCTAGAAATATATAAGAGGCAGCAACTTAGCCACCTGTGCTCAATTTTACCAGGCACTAGAAACTAGATTCTTTTTCTAAGTCCACAGCAGGCAGCTTAATATAATCTGATCCATTTCCTGGTATTCATCCTGTATACTACACTGATCAGAAATGAGCACTATTCGTTTCATTAACTGAACATCCTGAAATTAGGGTCCATGAAATAGTTATATATATATTTTTTTAATTCTAAGTGACTAAGACTATGTCTTGTAGCCCTGTCAGATATTTACAAATAGATGTGAAGAAGTGAGGTTGGGCCCCAAAATATCTGAAGATAATGACAGCAGCCATGCAATTAAAAGATGCTTATTTTCAAGGAGGAAAGCTCTGGCAAATTTGTATAACATATTAAATAACAAAGACATCAAATCATCAGCAAAGGTCCTTATAGTCAAACCTATCATTTTGCTAGTAATAACACACAGCTGTGAGAGTTGGACTCTAAGTAAGACTGTGCACTGGAAAATCAATGCTTTTGAAATGTGGTCCTGGAGAATACATTTGAGAATTCTGTGGATTGCAAGAAGATCAAATTCATCAATAGTTAAAGAAATAAACCCAAACTGCTCTTGGAAGATCTGATAATGAAACTAAAACTCAAATACATTGGCCACATAATGAAGACAAGCCTCACAGATGACTTTAATGCTGGGAGAAATTGAAACCAAAAGAAGGGGGATGGCAGAGGTTTAGATGCATAGACAGCATTACTGAAGTAATAAATATTAATTTGCCTGAACTAAAAGAAGCAGTCCATTGTGCTAAAGGCATCCAGATCAGTGAGAGAGTGGCTTGACTAAACAACAACAGTGTGATTGCCTGAACAGTTGTTATTAGTTACAGGTGGGCGATAATGGATGTTGTATTCAAACAGTAGACTACTAGTGTTATAGAAAATTGCAATACCCATTTCATATGGGAGTGTGCGTACAAATTCAGGCATAAGTCAAAGTACACTGCAGTATTTATTTATTTAATTTACTTGCCAGGGTAGAACACTAATGTCCCTGGACCATTTTCAGCACTGGCTAAGTGACTTGCTCAGAGTCACACAGATAGGCAATGGAGGCTGAGGGAATCAAACCTTGCACCACTGGACCACAGGAAACAGCTCATTAACAGCTCCTTAATCCTCCAAGCCAACTCTCAGACAGTATGCTGAATGCAAATAAAGAAACAAAGAAAGTAATTAAGGAAAATGTAAGACATTAAAGAGAGTCTGTAATCTCAGTTGAATTAACTTCCATGTAGTTTGTGGATCATTTCTTTTTTGGAAGTTGATGCTGCCTTAAATTTTATGGATTTGCTTATATAAAGAAATCTTTATCATGTTGTCTTTCTCCTTGCTTTGTTCAAGACTCTACACATTCCATTAATCCTTTCTCACAGGGCTTCTATCATAGCCTCCGTAACATAATGTCTGTCTCTGGCCTAGACTTTGATTTCCATTTTCTAGTAATTGCTTTTTTGGCAGGCACCGGAATTAAACTTAATAAAAGCCTTACTATGTCTAGGCAATTCAGACTGTATATCACAGCTCAAAAACCATTCCTTCCTTACATCAGTTAGCTTATCTAGTATTTCTGACATAATAGTCTGCAGAGAATTGTTAAAGTCTGCTAGCTTATTACTCAAAATAATATGTCACATTTACCTCTGCCTTCCTCATTACACCTTCAACATTTGCAATCAACCTGAGGTAAAATTCTTTGGAGTAACTGTATTAGAAGTAGTGAATATAGTAACAGACATAAAAGAACTGAAAATGGGATCTTTAGAAAAGGGTAGGAGCAAATTACATAGAAAAAAATGGAAATTGTAGGAATGATACATGCAGAATAATGTTTTGGAGGATGAATGAGGTTTAAGGGAAGGCAGGAATTAAATGAGCTATGCAATGTTCAATTGACGATTATATAGATGTTTGCATGTGATGTATAATGTTTTCAACTGATGAAAATATGTCAACATAGTTAGTTTTCATTCATATAAATGCATGATGCCTGTCATAAGTGATAATTATATAAAGATGTTTTTTGTTTAAAATTGTGTATCTCTGGCCAGCATCAGTTCTATTTATGTACTTGTTAAGATGCAGCCTCTAAAGCTGCTCACAGTAGGATAACCAATCAACTTTCTTGAATCCACATTGCAACTGAAAATTCTGTCACATATCAGTTTGGGAAAGTTTTCCTAAACAGTGACCTTTTGTAACGGGCTTTGTTCCATCCAAAGAAATAATCTGCATGTGCTAATTGTAATCATCTCTAAGGATGCTGCCCTTCTTGGTAGGAAGCAAAGCTGTCTTACAGCAACTTTCATCCTTTCTCTTCCTGATCATTTTTTTTGTCAAATTCCTTATTGATTTTTTTCAGTGCGTAACAAAAAAGCAAGCAACTGGTTAACCAGGCAGATAAAGTATACAAATAAAAACTGACACTAGGTAACTGATAAAAAAGTAATACTTTGCAGAGCGTTTAAAAGAGAATGCAACAAGTCGCTCAACTGCAATTACTGCATATAGCATAAATATCCAACTCCAAGTTAGGGTAGGTCCGTGATAATTTGATGTAACTTTTTTATGATTTTTTTTCTTGAACTTGGGAGACAGCTTGCAAGTATTTAATTAATTAGCTATATAGGGGAAAACCTTTATTAAAGAAATCTCCTTCAGATAATAGACTTTCTGATAATTTTCCTAATTTAACTGAATAGCTTTGAGCCAACTATCCTTCTCCCTACAGAGTACTCAGGATAGGTCTTACTGATTACTATCCACATGATTAATGCACATTTGTCTTTGGTTTGTATCCTAGGATCCCCCATATTCTGTTATTGTATGCTCTCAATCATTTTCTAAATTCACATCATCAGAAATACGTACGTCAGTGTTTCTTAACCCAATCTTTGTTGAATAATCCTTAGCCCCCTTGGGTGTGTATGGTGCTTTCATGTGTTTTGTTTTCTACCAAGGTATATTACTTAACATTAGGGAGTGGGAGACACATACATCTTCACCCTATTAGAGAACGAACACTCTCCAACAGGGTGTTAATGTACAGATAAAGGTGGTTAAAAACAAGACTGATGATTCAGCAGCATTTTAAGGTGCCGTGAAACAAGAACAGAAAAAGCAAACAAATGTAGCTTTGCTGTTTAGTGAGAGTGAAATAAAACAAGAAAATAAAGAAAAAGTAGTGGGTGTGTGAGTCTCTGTGCATGTAAGTATGCATGTGAGAGAAAAGGAGAGAAGCACAGAAAGAGTGAGGGAGAGACAAGGAGAGAGTGACTACATATTTGTCTTCTTTGAAATGCGACAGGAATGCCATCCACAGACTTTGCCTAAACAATAGGAAGTATGAAGCTCTAATGTCTGTAATCTTCAGTGATTTACCAGAAAACCAAACGTTGTACAAGGCAAGGGTGTAGCTAGGAATATTCTTTGTACAATTACAATTACAATTTTCTAGACATTGCTTAGAAAAGCCATGGCTTTTTTAGGCCATACTATGTCCACAACTGATTAGATTAACACCTACAACAATAAGAGTTACATACACTGATAAACAATATATTTAATGTTTTTAGAGAGAAAATGTTGCAGACATTTATTAAATGCTGGGATGGGGGTAATGTATCACATTTTTAATTGCTAGGCGGATTGAGGGAGACCAATAACAGCAGACAAGTATAAAATTAAATCATTTGGATACACCTCTGGTACAAGGGACAGAGCAAAACTATAAGGCAAAATTAGAGATGTTTCGCAAAATCAGGGACAGCTAAGAGGAATGGGGGATGCACTGCCATGCCTTCTATGATTTTTTTTCATCCATTTCATTATAATGAGATTATAATGAGATATCCAAGGTGTATTCAGTCAGCAAAGTGGCTGTAACTTCTGAGCATGTATGTGTGTGCGTCTGTCTCTGTGGATATTAAACACTTTAGATATAAAAGAATTCCTCCAACAACAATTACAGTAAACTGCAGCAAGTTTGAAATATTAATTAGAGGAACTATTTTACACAAACATGTAAAACGTATGTAGTAATTAAAAAATACAAAATTTAACAGATAGCCCATTCTCTAAATTTATTTATTTATTATTTGTTTACTGGGAAGGTCCAACTGGGAACAAAGCCAATTTTCAGCAGAGGCTTGGGAAGAAACACTCCAGATGCATGTCTTTGTAACAGTGGAGAAAACTAGAGCACTCAGAGAAAACCCACATGAATGCAGGGAGGATGTGCAGACTCTGCACAGAAGGCACTCCAGCCGAGAATTGAACCGGAGAACATCTTGCTGTGAGGCAACAATGCTTCCGCTGCACCACTGTGCCGTCCTGCACTGATCCCTCCAGGACCACACTAGTAGCTCCCTTTTCCTCACTGAAGACAGTTATGTAATCTGTTTCTTTCCTCCATTTGATATGAATGCAGGTATCAATTATGCAGCAGTACTGGAATTTACTACTGTTGTCTGAAATGAAATTTGTTGCGTTGTAGGTGACTAAAAAAATTTGTATTACCTTCAAAGAAAAGAGATTAAAAGCTATATGGTGGGGTTTGCCTGTCATACAGAAAAGGGTTTAAGCATCCCATCACCCTCCCATAGACACACACACACACACACACACACACACACACACACACACACACACACACACACACACACACACATCACTTAAGTAATCTGCTCCAAGACCCTGGAAAGGGAATTGGTGAATTCTTTGAAATACACAAATTGCTTTGTAGTGAATTTGTTTCAGTTAAGTTAAGGTAGTGTGTTAATCTATGTATGGTTATAAGAATCAAAACTTGTGCAACACTCTATCGTGTTTTGGTTTGTTAAAACTTAGATTTGCAGCTCATCATTCAACACACTACCATGTTCACTAATGCATTGTATAGTTATATTGAAGATAGATATGTGATATATTGACATTAAAGGGAGACAGGATTCTAATTCAGTTTTAAGGTCGCTACAGAGATTTACTTATTCATTTATTCACTCATTAACTCACTTGCAATTGTTAACCAGGGTACAACACTTAGAAATCAATGGTGTCCCTCAGTTAACAAACGATTCCTAAGACCGTGTTTGATGATGAGTTCTGTAAAGTACTTATAAATCTAGGCTGCAAGCACATTAGGTTCCATCAGTCTAACTAGGTGGTCTGTTCAATAAATTAAACATATTCGGAGCAACAGTAATGTTCTTGTTACGTCCCTTTCATTCTCAAATGTCAGCGATATTTGTGAGAACTGATATGCAGACTTGGGGGTACTATTAAGTACTGTCCAGCTTACTGAGGTATCAAAATCAAACTCAGTGCTACTGATGCATAAGCATTTTTCCTTTCTTTCTTTCTTTCTTTCTTTCTTTCTTTCTTTCTTTCTTTCTTTCTTCTCATATTTTTTTACATTTTTAATTAAGAACACTACCCTACCTATTAAGAACACCCCAGGGATCACTTCTGTGTCTCTACTCAACAGTGGCACAGGGAAAATAACTTTCTTGGGTGGCGTAAGCCAGGGAACCTTGTTGGCTAGGCTTATGTAGGCCCTTGGGCCGATAGCCTAGTACCTACCTATGAACCTAGCTATGGAAATGTCAAAATAACACCAGGAATCCTGTTGTATGCGTGTTTTGCTTTTTTAATTACTAATTAGGATCTCCATCTCTCTGAGCTTCTGGGCTTTGGGTACTCTGACATCTCTAGCATGGGGTAAACCTAAGAGGTTGTACAGATAGATTACCATTTTATTTAGTCATTAGTAACTAGGCATGTTGTACAGAGCAGGAACTAGGTGGTATGCTTGTATAGTTCAGGAGAATGAGAACAAGGGAGTATCAGTAAATTAGCAGACCCACATGGCCCATGTTTGATTAATAACATGGAAGCGAAGCAGGATGGGCCACAGGGGGATTATGGGAGTGAGAAGCCGATGTTGGTTCGCCCATCCTGGGGGAGAGGGAAGCAGCCTAGGCTTGCTAAAATAAGCAGCATATGAGCCTGGCAAGCTCAGTGCTGCATAAATGGTGAGTCCCTTAGCTCAGCATGATTCAAAGTGCATGTATAACACCTGCTGACAGCAATTGCAGGGAGAACAAGGCTTTCACAAGGTGGCAGGAGTTTAGGGCACACTCCCCAGCAGCGGTATGGTACTGCTCTAGTGTCCTTAGCCTCTTTACTGGCACCAGACATGGGTCGACTTAAGCCAGAGGAGGCCATGGTGGGTATGGGAGACCTGGTGAATGAGAAGAGGAGTTGATGTCAGCTGACAATCAGTTGCAGGAAGAAAAAAGAAAAGCAGGAAAGCATGGAGCATGGGTAAAAACCTGCAACACTACTAGCAATACAGATAGTTATGAAATCTTGCAAAATCCCGATAAATGCAACAAGAAACAGTATATCTCAATTTACAAGAACCATAACTATAAAAATAAAAAAAATTGGGAAAACAATAAGCAGTCTGTTACAACTAGGCAAGGTATCCCAACCCAACCCATGTACAACAGAAACTAATGAAAATGTATTCTCAAATTTCAACACACAATTAATACATGCAGAAACATCTCAAATCAGAAATGTTCCCACTAATGCTCCCCACCTTCTCCCATTACAGCAGAACCAAAGCTTCTTTTTTCTCTTTAATCTGTTCCAGTCTCTACAATCAAAAATTACATTTTTAAGATAAAACGAGCTAACCTAGCAGTAGATAACATTCCAACAGAATATATCAAACTTGCTGCCAGCACCCTGGCATATATTTTCTCAATCCTAATACATAAATCTATCCAGAAAACATATGTTGCAGATACCTCGTACAATGGGAGATTCTCCACTGAACAGCACAGTATAACTATAGGTCTATCACCATTCTTCCTCTCCTTTCCAAACCCTTGAAAAATGTGTGCACATAACTTCTCCAATATCTCCTAGATATTAACCTATTCTGTCCTACGCAGCATGGCTTCTATACTAACCACAGCACAAGCACCACCCTACAAAATGTCCTTAATACTGTTAACCATTTTACAGACAATAGTAATCTGGTCAACACGCTGTTCTTAGATCTTTCCAAAGGTTTTCATACAGTCTGCCACCAAAACTACTACCTAAACTATCAAATCTGTGTCTCTCTACTATCACTATTGCCTAGTCCAGAAGCCAATCAGTGAAATGGCATGCCACCTACTCCTCCTTTCTCTGTGTCACTTTTGAGGTGCCCAAGGCTCAGTACTTGGACCACATCTGTGTAACATGTTTATAGATGGCCTGTCCACTGCTGTCAGACAACCTTCCTTAGTCCGGCTTGCTACCTTGATCTGCTCTGCCTCTACTACACATGAATTACATCACAACTCAGCAATCTGCCTCCCTAACAGAATCTTGGCTCGGTAACACTCAACTCCTATTGACTCACCCCCCCCCAAAAAAAACATATACTGTTTACTCCAAAAGCAAAAGAAAAAAATCACCAGTGCATGTGCCAGCAATACTAGTCAGTCACACAAAATTACTAGGTGGTCATCACTGACAAAAATCTAAAATTTGATCTTTATTTTCAAGCAACCATTAGAAACTGTGATGTGCAGAGCCAAGCCTTTCTTCGCTGACATTTGTTAGGAAAACAACAGCTTTTCTCTGCTTGTTCACAAGCCACCTTTATGCAACTCCTCTGTTCATCAACTTATATGATCATCATCAACTCCACCTCTTCTCATTGTATATATGGAGTCAGCGAGTCACACCACCTTTTGCCATCACTCATGACTCACTGCCACTCTCCTAACTTCTTCAGCAGTCATGTCTACGTTTTGCACGTCTTCTCTCATACAAATCCATCCACCTCTTGTTAGATGTCTTCATTTCCTCTATCCTTCTTCACGCCTGTCCCAAATCTTCTTCACCATATCATCTTCTGCTTTCCTGCACATGTGCCTAAACCACATAATATGTCATTTTTGACCTTCTTTGCAACTGGAGCTACACTAATGTCATCTTTTCTCTGTCTGTCCCACAGTGTGCATCCTATCACCCATCTCACTCAATTCTTCTCTGTCACTATTAGATTTCTCTGTTCTGCCTTCACTACCAATGTTTCTATACCATATAGTGAAAAAATTACATGGAGCTGCTTACTGCTTGGTGTGATGGATTTGAAATGTTCTTAAGACACTCAGTCTTGCTGGCTGGATTCTGCTAAAATTCAAAGTCTGGTTATATTTGCATTCACAGTCTGTTGCATACAGAAACTTGCAGAATGTACACTGATGAGAGAATATACTTTGCAGCATCAACTTTAGAGAGCAGTAACAAATAACTTTTTATAATAAACCAAACGGAACCATGTTACAGCTTAAAAGTACTGTTCCCACTTTACTTCTCATATAGTACAGATGATGTGAGAGATATAACATTTACCTTAGGACTTGTGTCCCTACCATACCTCTAACATAACTGGATTTATACAGCTCTTTATATACAGTTTTAGTCCTGTAGAAACAATACTAAGCTTCCTTGTTTAACAATGTCTTGTAAGAGACCAGCTTTTCTGACAGTGTGAATATCCTGTAACAGTGTCCTGATGTCCATGTAGAAAAACATATTTTTGAGGAAACACATTGTTCTGTATTCTATTTGGATCTGTGTATATGAACATATGTTCTTGTGCCAATGCTGATAAGCATATCCTGTTTTTTATGCAGAAAAACATGTGCCAGGGAACGTTGATACACGGTTCAGACAGTTTATTCCACAGAAGTTAAAAATCACAAAGAGTGTTCAGACCAGCAGTGTACTGTGTTAACGCTCTTAACATCAACACTTCAAATATGCGTTTTCGTCCTCACACATAGGACTTCATCAGACAATATGCTTCAATTAAAACACCTTTAAATAAAAAATGGATTGAATATAATTAAATTAATTATCCACAGAACTTTCTCTATTAGTTCAAACAAACCAATCATTGTACATAATTCATGAATATTAATGCCTATCGTGTTAAAGTGCAGCAGTGCTTCATATTTTAAAAATATGTTTTAAAATATTCCATTGTTATCTATTCATTGTTAAAAACTAACATGAATTTAATATTTCAAATAGTTGAATACAATTTTCAAATATTAAATAAATATATATGCAATAAATAAATACTTGATTAAAATACATTCAAACTTTAAAATTTCCTATGTTATGCTTGGGAACTGGCTTTGGGTGTGTGGTAAATAGTTCCATCTAGTGTAACACTCTTTGTGATTTTTAACTTCTGTGTAATAAACTATCTGAACCGTGTATCAACGTTCCCTGGCACTTGTTTCTTGGATTTGCAGTTTTTTGAAGTGCTACTACACTTTTTTGGTTCATGCAGAAAAACATATTTTTGAGAAAACACATTGTCAGAGATCAGCTTTTCTGACAGTGTGAACATCCTGTATTTTATTTGGATCTTTGTATAAAAACATCTGTTCTTGTGCCATATCCTGTTTTTCCATGCAGAAAAACATATTTTTGAGAAAACACATTGTCATAGTGTCATAAACATATCCTGTTGTTTTAGGAAACATATTGTGTCCATCCTGTTATTTTAGGAAACATATTGTGTCCATTTTTTATATGCAGAATAACATGTCATTGTTCTTTAAAAGCAGATTTTGTATTTTTGCTCTTGCATACATCCTGTTTGAGTCTGTAAGGGAAAAATGTCCATTCAGCAGATTCCTTTTCCAAGCCATGGTAATTTAGTATGGATGCTGATTACATATTACTAAACTCTATTTCTACATTTAAGCAAGCTTTATCTTATACATTATTTATGTTGCATAATTGCAGCAAAATTACTTTCAACCTTAGTATATTGTTGAGCACACTCTAACAATTCCGTCTTTTTTATTTTAAACTAGAGAAATAAATTCAGCATTATTTGGTAATACTTTTCATTATGACAATTAACAACAGTAACTTGACTAGCTTTTGCTAAGCAGACTTTAATACATGTAAATAATATGCAACCAAGCATTACAATAACAATAAAAGAAATTAAAACTACAGTGATTTTTCCTGTCCATCCTGTAAATAGATTACTAAACCATTCACTCCAGTCATCATTCCAGTTTTTTCTAGTATGTTGAGACACTTGTGCAATCACTTCTAAATGTGCTTTTACAGATTCTATTTTGTCTGGAATAAATGTACAACATTGTTCTCCTATTAAAGCACATGTACCCCCTTGTGATGCTAATATGTAATCTAATGCCATTCAATTTTGCAAAACCATAGTTCGTATTGCTGTCATTTCGACAGTAATGTCAAGGACTGCATTGAAAGTGGCATTTGCCAATACCTCAACTAGTTTAGATAGTTTTCTCAGTTCCCAGATGGCTTTTGCAGCCCCGTACCAAGGGAAAATACCTGCTCCAGAGATTACATCATCTCCTAAATCCATATCTTTTAATTTAATATAATCAAGATTTTGATTATATATACGTGATGTATCTAAGGTGTCTACTGGATTTTCTGGACTTTCAATTACAGGTAATATATCCCTTTTCTTTTTTGTATTCCTAATGTTTCCTTTTGGTAACTCTTTTACAAGATGCATTGCTGGTACCACTAATCCTATATAACAGGTGCCATCCCATCCCTTTGGTAACCATTTATAAGCATATTTACCACAGATGTAATATAACCCATCTGATAGAGCAACACTGCTATTTACCAGACTGCCATTTACTTGCCCCATAGTAGGAGTTTTATCATGTACAACTGTAAAGTTTTTATCTGTTTTACTTCTCCAACATGTAATATTAGTTTTACAGTCATTTTTGTCATTTTGTGAAAAGTGAAATACTGCTGTGTCACTTAATATTAACTGACCCTTAATTGGTATTAAAATAGGAAAACCATGAGAAAATACTCCACGTACTGGTATGTGGTTGTGAAAATTTATCATTTCAATTGTTTGAATACAATTGCTATTACCCACCGGAACAGTTCCATTTTGTTGAAAACATGTGATCCCCTGTACTATAGCAGATAACTGTACTCTTGCTTTACGTAATTGTACATTTATAACTTGATCTCCTGTTTCATTTATTAACACTCTCCAACTACTAAGAGAGTTTAGTGGAATAGGTATTAGAGGCATTACCCCTGTTATTTTTGGTATTAAACTACATACCCAACAATTAGAAACATTCATGCTTTTTGCATACCAACATTGTCTTGCTAAGAAAGTGTTAAAAGATGGTGACCAGTCTTGTTAATTTTTCCACATTTCTTTACTCTCTCTCTTATGTAACTTTACAGTTTGATTAACAGGTTGTAAGTATAATTTAATACTAAGCAATACAATAATAGTTAGTATAATAGCTATTATCAATTTAAAAAACCATCCTTTAAATAGAAATTCCATTGTTGAATCATTTTGCCTTTGGTCATCCGAAACTGGATTTCCAAAAGGATGCACTTTAAACCATGTCAATTTCATTAGGGTTTTCTCTGTTGGAAACCTACAAAAGAATACATTTAATCAGATTTACATTGTTCACTATGTTTTAACATTCTAAGTTGATCTTTATGAACCAACAGTGTTCTGTTTTCTTTTTCCTTTGATTTTGTACACTAATGGTCCAATTTGTTCCACTACTTCAAAAGGGCCTTGCCAATTGCTAGCCCATGGTCCTTCCATTTGGAATGTTTTTACCAATACTTTGGTTCCACAGGGAAGGTTTTCTTCAGCTGGTATTATCGGCACCTTTTTCCATAGATGGAACGCTTGCTCCCTTGCATTATAGTCACATATACTAGTAAGTTGTTTTAGCCATTCCTGATGTTTGCTAATTTCTAGCATGGGCCTACCATTAGGTAAATCTGGATCAAATGGTAATTGTATGGGCATTTTGCGGCCTGTCATTATTTCATATGGGGAAATACCTGTTTTGCTTTTTGGTGTTGCTCGAATACCCATTAAAATACCAGGCAGATGATGTACCCATGTATTGCCCTTTTCCAAGCATGCCTTTTTAGACGTTCTTTTAACGTCCGATTCATCGTTCTACAATGCCATTAGATTGTGGATGGTATGGTACATGAAACCTTTGCTGTATGCCTAACAAATTACACATTTGTTTAATGAGATCACTAACAAACTGTGGGCCATTGTCTGACTCTATAACCCGTGGCCATCCCCAATGACAGAAAATATTTTTCCATAAGGCTTCTGCTGTTGCCTTTGCTGTCATGGTTTTGGTAGGAATTGCTTCTACCCATTTTGAAAAGACGTCCACTACTACTAGTAGATATCTGTAACCTCCCTTTGTTGTTGGTAATGGACCTGCATAATCTATTTGTACTGCATACCATGGCCCATCCGCTGGCTGTACTTGATGTAACTGAGGCCTTTTGCTTTTAGCATTTACCTGAAGACAGATTAAACATTCTTCTATAATCAGTTTGCAGACCTTTTTTAACTTTGGGTTCCAATACTTTTCTTTTACAACTGCCCATAACTTATCAGTTCCTATATGGCCCAGTATTTGGTGATTTAACTTGACCAACTGGCGTGCCAACTGAAATGGTACATATGGCAACTGTAACCCTTTGGAGGTCGTGTATGCATAGTTCTCCTTTGGTGGTATACCTGCCAATCTGCACTGATTGGTTTCTTCTTTTAAGCCCTGTTGTTTTTGTATATTTACAAGGTCTTTCTCTATTGACTCTTTATCTAGCTCTTTTAAGACACTAACTTCTACATTGGCATACTCATATTCTGGAAGTTCTTTTCCATTTTGTGCTGCTTGTTTGGCCAAGGTATCAGCTAACACATTTAATCTGTAAGTTTCACTGGTTGGCTTTTGATGTGCTTTTACTTTTAAGATGCTATACTGTCCTTGTTGTTTTGACATTGTTATAACTTTATATATGTTTTTTAATACTTCAGCATGCCGTAATGGTTTACCTACACTATCCACAAATCCTCGTCTTACCCAGGTTTCCATATGTAGTCTTAAAGAATTTACTACATAAGCATTATCTGAAAAAATATTAATAGGATTGTAATACTTTAGCACATACAATACTGCCTCCAGTTCAGCTCTTTGAGCTGACATATGCCCTGGTAACTTGATTAGTTCAGGAGAACCCAATTGTGGATTCTCTGGAACTATGGCAAATCCTGTCCAGTATCTGCCTTGGTCCCAATATCGTGCTCCATCCACAAAGATGGATGGCTTAAAGTGATCAAAATCAGATGCTAAAAATTGCACCTCAGGTGACATTATCTTTTCTAAACAGTTATGCTGTTTTCCTTCATATCCCATATGGTTTGACAAATGGTATTTATCCCCTGTCTGTATATTAACAGTTTTCATTCCAAAAAGTGCCATCCATTTTGCAAAGACTGCCTGACTAATACCATCTGTAATTTTATTCATTTCAAAACTGTCTATCAAAGCTTTTACAGCTTGATGTGGTGTTTGTACTATAATGCTGGAAAATACGGTCAAATATTCAGTTTGTTTAATACCCCAGTAAATGGCTAATAACTGCTGTATACATGGATGGTAACCCAATTCCACTGGAGTCATCTTTCTGCTAAAGAAAGTGACTGGGCGTAATGCTTTTTCCATTCTGTTGTCACTACCATGTGGCCATTCCTGTAGTAGTACCACAGACAGTGTTTTTTTTCCTGCTGCTGCTTGTAACACAAATGGTAACCTTGGAGTGGATGCTATTAGATCTGTAGCTTCTGCTAGTTTTATTTTTATGTGTGAAAATGCGTCCTCTTCATGAGATCCCCACTCTAACAAGGTGGAGTTCTTTTGTTCATGTAACATTTTGTATAGGGAGCAGCCACGGCTGCATAATCCTCTATAAATTCCCTATTGTAATTCATGATTCCCATGAATTTATGTAAGTCTGCTATAGTCAGTGGCTTTTCCATTTGTAAAATGCCTTGTACACGTACAGGGCAAGGAGATCTTCCTGTTGGTTTTATAATAGTACCTAGAAACTTAACTTTTTGTGTCATAAACTGAATTTCACTTTTAACCTTAAACCCTGCTTGCTGTAGAGTATGAAAAACTCTCTTAAGAAGCCGTACATGCTCCTCTACTGTTTCTGACTGAATTAAAATATCATCAATGTAATGTATTACTGAATCATCCTTTTCCAAATGTTGTAGAATGGATCCTACTGTCTGATGAATATAACTGGACTGTTTTGAAACCCTTGTGGTAACCTTGTCATAACATATTGCTGGTTTTTAAATGTAAAGGCAAATCTTGGCCAATCTTTTTTCCTGAGTGGCACTGCAAAAAAGCCATTTGCTAAATCTATTACTGTAAACCACTTACTTTGTGGCTTAATATGTGCAGCCAACTCTGGGACTCCTGGAATCAAGTGTGCTCTAGGAGTGGTATATTGATTAACCTTTCATAAATCAATAACAAGACGATAACTACCATCTTTTTTCTTAACTGGCCAGATTGGTGAATTTTTAGGACTGTTGCCTTTTTGTATAATCCCTTCTCTTTCCCATTCTGCAATACATTTTTCCATATGTTCTTCTGCTTCCCTAGGAATAGGATATTGTTTTTGAAAAGGTGGTATATAGTCCTGATCACTTCCTATTCCTACTGGGCTTTCTAGTTTCCCACAATCACTGGGACCCTTGGACCATAGATTTGGGAATTGCTGTTGTAAATGCTTCCATACATCCTCACTGTCTGTATTTATATAGCCTGTAGGTTTTTCAGGTTTGTCAGGTAGAGATTGCATAGCAACCTGTATTTTGCTCTTCCTCTCCTTGTTGTTTGTCTCCCATCCACAGGATTTCATTAGGTAAATCAATTACTATGCCTAAAGGTCCTAGAATGTCCATACCAATAATGGTATTTGTGCAAGATGGATGCATTAAAAATGCACCCTTCCATATTTGTCCCTCTTGACTAAACTTTATGTCCACATTTTGGCTACTCACTGCATAGCATCCTGTGCCATTAAATGCTGAAATGCAAACCTTTTTTATAGGATTTACTGGTAACTGTCTGTTTGTGACAGATACTGCTGCTCCTGTGTCTATTAAGACATTTTTCCACAGTGACCCCTCTACCCAAATATCAATCAGTGGTCGTCCATCTCGACCCTTTTTAAAGGTAGTCAAGAAAGATACCAGAGTAGGGGGGGGCACATCCCTATTGTAAGGAAATCCACTCATCCTCTCCTTTATTATCAAATGCAATATGACACACCTCATGTTTTTGTTTGTCATCTTCTTCTGTGTCTGAATGATCTACATATTTAGGTTTTCAATCTCTTTTAAACTGTTGCCTAGCTATTCCTTCTGCCTGTTCTATCAAATGTTTCGGATTTACAGGTGAAACTGTTTGAAAATCTACCGGGCATACTTTCCCTTTTCCTGTATATTGATGGCTCTTATAACTGTTTTTACTAATATTGTAAGGTTTTTGTACATGATCCTGCTTTTCTGACTTTTCTTGTAAATTTGTTTGCTCTCTTTTTGGAAACACTCCCTGTTCTTCCTTCTTTTTGCGCCAGGCTTTGTAATGATCACAATTTCAAGCATAGAGGCAGGAGCTGGTGGTGCTGACACAGCTCTTTCTGCTGGTGGTTGGTCACACCATCTTTGCCTTCCCCTGTTTTTGACTTCACCAATTACTTCAAATGGCTCACTATTATCTTCACATGCAAAGATATGGTGTGAGTATAAAGTCCCATCATCGGCCATAGTCCGTCCCCTCATTAGTTTTTGTACCAAATAAGTGAGGGTATCAGAATTTTCTTCGTAGATACATTTAATATCCCCTGGAACCCCTTTGACTTGTTCTAAAAAGCAATGTATTAACTGTTTTTGTATGTCTCTTTTTCCCATGTCTCTGTCTGTTTTTTTATATATGATTTGAAATGCAAGTCTAAAATGATCACTTTGTTCCATTAATTTATCTGTGATAGTAATTTTAAAATTATCTAATAATTTGGCTGTGAGAGGCTGCCCTTGTGTAAATGCCATTAAAATGGCTGTCATACGTCCTACTTTAGTGTTCAACTGATAATCATCTTGCTTTAATTGTATGAAAGTTTTAAAACATTTGGGAATGAAAATCCAGAAACATCTAAGTAATGCATCTGTCCATATATCAGATCCTGCTGTATATGCCACCCATTCTTCAAATGTAAGCATGTTATAAAATATGCCTTTTTATCATTCCACTGTGGTAAACTCTGTAATAATCTAGACTGTGTATATAAATCTGTAGTGGTTCCCTGTCCCTGTTCTATAATTTGGACTGGTTTTGTGTTTTTAACTCTTCTTTAAGCTGGGATATCAAAATAGTATTTTGGAGGTTAGTCTCTGTTAATTCATCTAATTCTTCTTCCTTTTCCTTCAGATGCTGTTTAAGGTCTGTCATTTCTACCTGTAAGTGTTTAAGGGATATATGATACCTGTTATTGGATTCCTCTGTTGACTGCAGAGCTCCTATGCACTTTTGACAGAGATCTTGAATGTCAGTTTTGAACATTTTAAATTCATTTTGTTTCTCTTTTAAAACTTATTAAAGTCTTCTGTCAATGTATCATAAACTTTGTTTCTGTCCTCATCTGTATGTGTAGCCGTGGCATCATTCCATGCTTGTACATAATTTTTAAAGGCGTTACAAGATCTACAGGGGACTCTGTCAATAACAGATTTGATTGCTGTTGTAATTCAGAAATTAATGTACTGACAGGACATAACTGCTTTACATCTGGATATAATGAAAACTGTGTATCCTTAATTAATTCTTTATCATGAACAGATCTGTCTGCACAGTCTAGTTTTTAGCAATATCATGCAATACTTGTTTATGGCATATTACACAAAATGCAGTTTCCTTTGAATCACACAATAAACATTTACTATGATATACTTCATTTTTTGTTGCAAATACCAATCAAATGTTACAATCCACTTACATAATGCTGGTATGTCAACTTGCCCTAACAAGGTTTTACACTTACTAATGTGTTGTGTATGCCAACATTGCAATTTACTCCATATTTTATCTGGTTGTTCTGCTACATTAAGAGTAAAACTTGGCTTACATTTGCTAGAATTCTGCCTGATAGCATCCATACTAAAAAAAAAATGTGACGTAGAAAAAAAGTCTTACCAGTGAGCAAGAAAACAGGTGATCAGGCTATTGTTGCAGATGGCTGGAAATTTTTCAAAGTCACTTGAGAAGCTGGGAAAGCACAACAGGCAGCGGACTGCTGTGCTAGTGGATATTCCCCTTTTCTTAGCAAAATTATGGCACTGCAACTGGAACTTCAGTCTCACTCCGGATGTAGACATCTAAAAAACTGTACTACTGCAAGCTGCATAAACTGGAATACTTCTGTTCAGAATTGACACTTACGTACAAATGTTAGTTACTGCAATTTAACTGAAGTGACCCTCTGCAGGGCTTACCATCACTCCTCCTGTGTTTGAATGCAGATTGTAGGTTCAAATGCAGGCTAGCTTGCCATTGAAAAAATTACATGGAGCTGCTTACTGCTTGGTGTGATGGATGTGAAGTGTTCTTAAGACACTCAGTCTTGCTGGCTGGATTCTGCTAAAATTCAAAGTCTGGTTATATTTGTATTCACAGTCTGTTGCATACAGAAACTTGCAGACTATACACTGATGAGAGAATATACTTTGCAGCATCAACTTTAGAGAGCAGTAACAAATAACTTTTTATAATAAACCAAACAGAACCACGTTACAGCTTAAAAGTACTGTTCCAACTTTACTTCTCATATAGTACAGATGATGTGAGAGATATAACATTTACCTTAGGACTTGTGTCCCTACCATACCTCTAACATAACTGGATTTATACAGCTCTTTATATACAGTTTTAGTCCTGTAGAAACAATACTACGCTTCCTTGTTTAACAATGTCTTGTAAGAGACCAGCTTTTCTGACAGTGTGAATATCCTGTAACAGTGTCCTGATGTCCATGTAGAAAAACATATTTTTGAGGAAACACACTGTTCTGTATTCTATTTGGATCTGTGTATATGAACATATGTTCTTGTGCCAATGCTGATAAGCATATCCTGTTTTTTATGCAGAAAAACATATTTTTGAGAAAACACATTGTCAGAGATCAGCTTTTCTGACAGTGTGAACATCCTGTATTTTATTTGGATCTTTGTATAAAAACATCTGTTCTTGTGCCATATCCTGTTTTTCCATGGAGAAAAACATATTTTTGAGAAAACACATTGTCACAGTGTCATAAACATATCCTGTTGTTTTAGGAAACATATTGTGTCCATCCTGTTATTTTAGGAAACATATTGTGTCCATTTTTTATATGCAGAATAACATGTCATTGTTCTTTAAAAGCAGATTTTGCACTTTTGTTCTTGCATACATTCTGTTTGAGTCTGTAAGGGAAAAATGTCCATTCTTTAAAAGCAGATTTTGTATTTTTGCTCTTGCATACATCCTGTTTGAGTCTGTAAGGGAAAAATGTCCATTCAGCAGATTCCTTTTCCAAGCCATGGTAATTTAGTATGGATGCTGATTACAGATTACTAAACTCTATTTCTACATTTAAGCAAGCTTTATCTTATACATTATTTATGTTGCATAATTGCAGCAAAATTACTTTCAACCTTAGTATATTGTTGAGCACACTCTAACATATAGAACTACTTGTCGCACCACCGTTTTGTACACCTTACTCTTCGGTTTCTTTGGTATTCTACTGTCACACACTATCCCTGACTGTGTCAGTCACTTGCAACCCCATTGATTCTAGCTTTGACCTACTCATTTAGACTTCCCTTCTTCTCAACCAACCCTCCCAGATACTTGAAGCTGTTAACCTTTTTTACTATTTCTTCCATTTGCTACCATGACAACTATCTTGCCTATACTTAGTTTCATTCATTGTGCCTTCAGTTTTGCATTCTGTTCCCATATCATTTGCTGATATTCCTGTTCAGAATTTGCTTGTAATGCCATATCGTCTGCGTATAGCAGCTTTGTTGATCTGTCTACTCCAGTTTGTTTACTAATATAGTCCATCACCAGTATGAACAGCAAAGGACACAGAGCTGAGTCCTGATCTACACCCCCCCCCTGTGAATCTTTCTGTGAGTCTACTGTTTCTTCTTGTATCACTGAGTCCTTGTACATAACCTGTACTAATTCTATCTATGACTCCAGGACTTTGAACCTTCACAGGACTGCCCAAATCAGTTTTCTTGAGACCTTGTAATATGTTTTCTCCAAGTGAACGAACACCCATTTGGATTCTTTCGTCATCTCTATTTTCTTCTCAGCTATCTGTCCTACTGTAAACATTAGGTTGGTTGTCCTGCAGCCTGATCTGAATCTCTTCTTGTCTGTTATCTAAGTTTCTATTTACATTTATCAAACACTTTCTCCAGCACTTTCATGCAATGTGACAAGAGTATGATACCTCTAAGATTACCATTACTAATATTATGAAAATATTACAGTTTGAGAATATGATGGTTATTATAACAAGTAATGATGTTAGATAGTCATAACAACTTTGTGAGCAAGACAAAGATGAGTCACACTAGGGTGGTGGTTTAAGTCTTGACAGATGAAAGAAAAAAAATTAAAGAAATGTCACTGCAACACAGATGTGATATAATACTTTGCACTGACACAGGTTTTGCAATTACTCAAGCTTTCAAGCTGGTATGAGCCCTTTGTAATACACTCAATGCCTAATCAATAACTACTGATGAACGGCTTATACCAGCTTTAAAGCTAAAGTAATTGCCCTCTGATACTTTTGAGGCTCAACAGTTGGCTTCCACTTCCTTTGTTAGGCAGATAAGTTCCCTTTGTGTAGAAAAATTCCATTCTCTTCATTTTATTGATCTTTTATTGTGTTTTAACTGACAGTCTTGAGACTGTACTGTACTTTTAAACAGAACACTCTTTTTTTTGTCAGTTTAAAAGTGGTCTAAGGTAAATGAAAATTTTTTTTTCTGAGGAGAAATTGTGTTTATTTTACTTTTGTGGAGCTGGCATAATGTTAGAAAGTGCTTTTTACTTTATTTTTCTATCAAAAAAGTAACTTTTGAGAACTGTAGTGTTTACTGGCAATTGCTGCTTATCTTCTCCATGAAAGAGGAACCATTTTGTTTTGACCATGGAACAGATAGTCCCACAGTTGATCCTTCCTCTAAAAAGAAAAATTAAGCAAACGGCCTTTGCCACTACAGCAGGGTAGTCATTCACCTCAGCTGCAAGTGGGTGACTGCTGTGACCATTTTTTGTACCTCAGCCTTCTCATCTTTTATTATGGATCCCTCTGGTAGCATATACAGCCACTGTGTACCATGGGTTAGCCATGTCCTTGGATGCTGTTGGGGTCCCCTCGTGGACAAGGGGGAGTCACTCTTTCTGGTTTTGGGAGAGGAAACAGAGATGTTTTACTTGTTGTGTCAGAATGCTGTGCCATTCCCTGGGGAAGCTGCTGTTGCCATTAGTAACACAGTTAGCACATTTTTCCTGTCAAAAAGAAACAGAAGACCAAGCACGTATCTACTCCTCCTCAATTTGCTTTTGATAGCAGTATTTTACTGGGTCTGGCTCAGGATTTAATGCAGGTTATTGATCCTTCTTGTAAAGTAGTTTCTGGTAAAAAGGGATTCTTCTTTTCCTGAATAGATTCAAGATTCTGAATCTGAACAGGAAGATGCAAGGATAGATACAGTTTTTGTTTTGTTTTTTTCCTCACATTTTTGATTTAGACTCAGAGGAGAAGTCAGTTTTTAATTCTTCCTTTGGGGCTTTCTCCCAAACTATTGCTAGAATGTGCCAGTGTTTTCAGTGTGAGAACAATGAGGTTTCTCAGTCCCTCAGAAAATACTATGAGTTGTTACAGAAGGATTTTCCAGAACCTACACCCATTCCTCCTGTTCTGTTTTAGAGAATGTGTGTGTTACTGCCTGCAATTTTCCTGATAGTCAGCCTACTGCTGAAAAAAAAAACAGATAGGATATATAAAGATTCTCAGTCTTAAAATTTTATACACTATTCCCAAACCTGACCCAGTAGCTATAGCTGTAGTTGATCCCACTTTTGCTAATCACTTAGTTAAATCCAGTCCTACCCTTTCTGATAAGGATGGGAAAATTACTGATAGTTATAGGGAAAAATATATACTTCTGTAGCTTTGATTGTCAGAATTTTGAAATGTTAGACTCATATGTTAAAGTTTGTTCTGGCAAGCTGTGACAGGATTAGGAATGTTTTATCTTCAGTTTCTTCTTATAAGGAAAATCTGCTTTAATAACTTAAGTTTCTTCTGTTGCACTAATCATTGTTTACAGTGTGTATGTGTGTAAATCCCCAATGACCAATCTTGTTCAATTTTTTTACATATCTTTACTCTCTCTTGTATAGCTGTTATCAATTTTAAGCCATCTCTTGTTTTTTTTTAAACCATCTCTTGTATAACTTTATAGTTTAACAGGTTGTAAATACAATTTAATACTAAACAATACAATAATAACCATTATGATAGCTATTAATTTGTAAAATATCTTATCCTGTCAGGTTTAATCCCGTTTCTAATACACTAATACCTGTTTTTCCCTCCCCCTGAAAGAGTATTGTTAAGAAGGAACTTCTGCTCTTAGCTTTATTTCAGACGCTTTTGCAACACATACTGCTCACACAGTGTGTAAAACTGATGAAGTACCCCTCCCCCTGTAGTACTGCAGTATTGTTTATTTGTTTTATAATGTATGTCAGCCCAACACTTTGGTTATACATTTGCTTTATTAGGTTATTAAACTATAGACCTTTGTCTGATCTGATCATTTTTTGTTTTCTTTTCTGTTGCCTTTGCTGTCTATTTCTACTAGTAGTAGTTATTTTTACCCTCCTGTATACTTTATTTGAACTGTATGTATACTATAACCCATCTGTTGGCTATACTTGATGTATAAGGTTTTTTTTTTTTTTTTTTTTATCAGGGACATATATGCACAATTGTGATGTTTTATTATAATTACCAAATAGTGTTGCATGTGAACATTTTAACAATTATGTTTTAAATAATAAGTTTTTAGAAAAACTCAAGCCACTTGTCTGGCAGTCTTGTTTCTTATCTTATCTTTTCAACATTTCCTGTAACTATTCATCCAGTTTAGGAAGGTCTGAGCTCACATTTCAGTTAACCCTTTTTAGCATTTTTCCTTTAATCATCTGTTAGTAAAATGCAGTTATAAAACACTTAGTATTATATTTGTGATTTGCATAACTATGCAAACTAAACATTATTTTACAATTTGTTTACATATTTTTTAACTTTTGATTTCAGTATTTTTATTTATTTATTTAACTGTTCTGACTTAATTTTACAAAGACTGACTAATTCTATCTGAACTGTTTGGTGTTACTATATAATTATAAAAAAAATGTAAACAACAAAATAGATATTAGCTTAATTAACGTATGTTTATACTTACATTATTTATATTTGCTGTTGTCTGCCTTTTGCATTTGTGCATTGTAAACAAATGTACTCTAGATGAAAATAACATACATGCATGTCTGTCTTGTATCTGTATATCTTTATACAATCATGTCAGTTTTGTGACTTTAACTTTTTACTCTTATTATCTGTTTTTATTTAATTTTATACACTAGAACAGTTTTGTTTACCTTTTGATTATGCTAAGAATGGCAGTCATATGCTCTACTTTACTGCAGTACTGATAAATACATTGCTTTAATTGAATGGAAGTTTTAAACATTTGAGAATGATTTGTCAGATCCTATCATCCTACCATGTAAGCTTAACCATTTTCAAAACACAAACATATTATAAAATATATTTCTTTTGCACAGATCAGCTGTAGTTTCCTACTCTTCCCAATGTATGAAGGAAGTCAGTCTCTGTCAGTTCAGCTAATCTATTTTCTTCATCTTGTAACTGTTGTTTAAGAGTCTCCTCATGGTCTGCCTGATATGTCTCAGGAACCTGTTCTGCTGAATCTGAAACTCCTATGCACTTTTGAAAAAAATGTTTGTATAACATGTCTAAACTTCCTGAACTCATTGTGTCTCTTTTTTAGAAGTTTACTACATTTTTTTGTAACAAAATGTACTAGTGGTTCTATCAGTAACTGATTTGACTCACATGTGGTGACAGGACATAACTGTTTAACATCTGAATACAATGGAAACACTTTAGCCTTAGTTAATTCTTTATCATGAACAGATCTGTCTTCACAGTCTATTGTTTTAGCAACATCATGTAATACTTTTTTATGACATAATACACAAAATGCAGTTTTTGTTGAATCACACAATAAACATTTGTCATATTTCACATGGTTTTCTTTGAGATACCAGTCAAATATTGTAATACATTTGCATAATGCCTTACTATCAACCTGCCCTACTAAGGTTTTACATTTACTAATATGCTGTGTATACCAACATTGCAATTTTTTACATTTGCTTGAATTATGCATGAAAATATCCATACTGTCTAATATCCAAACTAATATCCAAACTGTCTTATAATATGCAAACTGTCCAATATCCAAACTGTTGAATAGCATCCATACAAAAAAAATGTGACGTAGAAAAAAGTCTTACCAGTGAGCAAGAAAACAGGTGATCAGGCTGTTGTTGCAGATGGCTGGGAATTTTTCAAAGTCACTTGAGAAGCTGGTGAAGCACAACAGGCAGTGGACTGTTGGGCTAGTGGATATCCCCCTTTTCTTTAGTGAAATTATGACACTGCGACTAAAACTTCTGTCTCACTCCGGATGTAGACGTCTAAAAAACTTTACTACTGCAAGCTGCATAAACTGGAATACTTCTGTTCAGAATTGACACATACGTACAAATGTTAGTTACTGCAATTTAACTGAAGTAACCCTCTGCAGGGCTTACCATCACTCTCCCTGTGTTTGAATGCAGAGTGTAGGTTCAGATGCAGGCTAGCTTGCCATTGAAAAATTATATGGCTCTAGACACTCAGCTGGCTCATCACTGCAAAAATATATTGTGCTGCTTACTGCTGCTTCTTGCTGTGGGATTTGAAGTCTTCTTAAGACACTCAGTCTTGCTGGCTGGATTCTGCTAAAATTCAAAGTCTGGTTATATTTGCATTCACAGTCTGTCGCATACAGAAACTTGCAGAATATACACTGATGAGAGAATATACTTTGCAGCATCAACTTTAGAGAGCAGTAACAAATAACTTTTTATAATAAACCAAACAGACCAATGTTGCAGCTTAAAAGTACTGTTCCAACTTTACTTCTCATATAGTACAGATGATGGGAGAGATATAACATTTACCTCAGGACTTGTGTCCCTACCATACCTCTAACATAACTAGATTTAATACAGACTTTTTATACATATTTTAGTTAAACACACACCCTCTTGGGTTTGGAAAGATACTGGCTTGATGACGCAAATGCTAACACATCTGTTCTTGTGCAAATGCTGATAAGTAAACTGTCTTCAAGAAAACGCCTTGTGGATTAGAAAAGCACATTTTTAAACTTTCTTAGAAAAACATGTCCTGTTGTCCAGTGAAAGCAGATTACATTCTTGTCACATCTGTAAGAAGTCAGCTTTCTTGAGTTGTGTGTAATACACTGATAAGCAAGTTCCTTATTTTTTTAAGCCACAGTCATTTAGTATGGTTGCTGATCACATATTACTAAACTCTGTTTCTGCATTTAAGCAAGCTTTTTCTTTCAGTCTATTTACAACAGAATTAATTTCAATCTTAAATTCATAATATCTAACATGTATGTCTTTAATATATATTTAAACTCCACCTACTTTGGCTTTGCTGCCCATAGTTTGGAGTCTGAGTGTATGATAGGATGAGTAACCAGGTAAGGTCGTGGTGCTCTCCGTAGCTTTGAACCAGGTTTCTGTGACTGCGCAAATGTCAGCTTCTTCCAAGTTTAAGAATGCTTGCAATGAGTGCAGTTTCATGTTTAGACTCCTAGCATTTAGCAGCATGACCTTCAATTTGCTTTTTCTTGACATTTTTATATTGGTAGTTTTGACCTCATTGGTTTTCCTAAAAAAGGCACTATGGGGGAGGCAAGAGCCTTTACCAGAAGTCTGGTTATATTTGCATTCACAGTCTGTCGCATACAGAAACTTGCAGAATATACACTGATGAGAGAATATACTTTGCAGCATCAACTTTAGAGAGCAGTAACAAATAACTTTTTATAATAAACCAAACAGACCAATGTTGCAGCTTAAAAGTACTGTTCCAACTTTACTTCTCATATAGTACAGATGATGTGAGAGATATAACATTTACCTCAGGACTTGTGTCCCTACCATACCTCTAACATAACTAGATTTAATACAGACTTTTTATACATATTTTAGTTAAACACATACCCTCTTGGGTTTGGAAAGATACTGGCTTGATGACGCAAATGCTAACACATCTGTTCTTGTGCAAATGCTGATAAGTAAACTGTCTTCAAGAAAACGCCTTGTGGATTAGAAAAGCACATTTTTAAACTTTCTTAGAAAAACATGTCCTGTTGTCCAGTGAAAGCAGATTACATTCTTGTCACATCTGTAAGAAGTCAGCTTTCTTGAGTTGTGTGTAATACACTCATAAGCAAGTTCCTTATTTTTTTAAGCCACAGTCATTTAGTATGGTTGCTGATCACATATTACTAAACTCTGTTTCTGCATTTAAGCAAGCTTTTTCTTTCAGTCTATTTACAACAGAATTAATTTCAATCTTAAATTCATAATATCTAACATGTATGTCTTTAATATATATTTAAACTCCACCTACTTTGGCTTTGCTGCCCATAGTTTGGAGTCTGAGTGTATGATAGGATGAGTAACCAGGTAAGGTCGTGGTGCTCTCCGTAGCTTTGAACCAGGTTTCTGTGACTGCGCAAATGTCAGCTTCTTCCAAGGTTAAGAATGCTTGCAATGAGTGCAGTTTCATGTTTAGACTCCTAGCATTTAGCAGCATGACCTTCAATTTGCTTTTTCTTGACATTTTTATGTTGGTAGTTTTGACCTCATTGGTTTTCCTAAAAAAGGCACTATGGGGGAGGCAAGAGCCTTTACCAGAAGCCTAAAGCCCAAGTGAGACAGATGCAGGCCATCTCTGGCAAAGCATTGTTGTCTGTCGATCATATCTTCCCAGGCTGTTAGGTACTAGATCACCCTGGAATGACACCAGAAACTAAGCCAATTGTTATCTTTTCAAATCCCAGTGCTGGGGTTTATCAGAAGAAATTTGTTTTGGTGGAGATTACAAATATCCTTGAATCCAGGTCTCCTGTTCTTACTCCCTACATCAAAGCAGTCATTCATGACAGGCATTTTGGACTTTGCTTGGGGAGCAGATTCCAGAGGGATAAAAGTTCAGGTGGAGGTTTGGGACACTAAGGACAATGTAAGCACATAAATATGAAGGAGATGCTTGTCCTGATCAAGGAAGTCAAGCCCCTCTGAACCACCTTTGGTCCCTGGTACTTCTTCAAGTGCTTACAGACAATGCCACAGTCATGTGGTACATCAATAAGGAAGGGAGAACCAGGTCTTACCCCCTTTGCAGACTAGAGGGGGGGGGGGCAACTGGAAAAATAAACTAGAGATGAAGGAAATTACATGGCAAATTAGAACTAATGCCACAATGGGACCCGGGTTGAATGAAATGTTTAGTATTGTGCCATTTTTAAAGAAACGAGCTGAAAAATTATGAATTTTATAGTTAAAATGAGTTTTTTAATGTGTATTTATGTATTTGAATGTATGTACCCTTGTCACAATGTATTAATTACACTTAATTGATTGTAAATTGATTGGTGGTTGTGGATATTTAAATAGAGGAACTCAGCATTTTAAACTGTTCTGAGGAAGTCATGCTTGACACGATGAAAGCACTTAACATTTTGTTGTGGTGAATACCGAATAAATCAGTGTTTTTATATATTCCTGGATTGTGGATTGTGTTACATTGCCCTAATTCGACAAGTGTCCTGGTTTTTATGAGTTGTTCGTTTGGGCACTATACACTTCTTTTTTGTTCCCCTTTGCAGACTAGCCATGTTAGCTTGGGATATAGCTTCACAGCACATCTCACTCAACAAGCATCCTAAATTTATTCAGAGCAAAACTGTGTGCCAACAAGCCAAGTAGGACCAGGGCAGACTATCATGAATGGAAATTAGATCAGGTGGTTGTCCAAGATTCGATCCATCTCTGAATAGCTCCTCAGGTAGACCTCTTTGCTTCCTCTCTGAACAATTAACTGTGCCAGGACTCCAGACAAAAAGGTCTGGAAGACAGATGCCCTTTCTTTTAATTGGACAAGAATGGTTCTGTGTGTCTTTCCTCCTCTTCCACTAATATCCAGGGTCCTTCTGAAGATTCAGAAGGAATCGCCTAAGATCATTGTGGTAACTCCTCTCTGGCCCAAGTAACCATGGTTCTCAATTTTCTTGGAAAAGGTCAGAGCAATTATTACAAACTTCCTCACAGATTGGATCTACTTATACAACAACAGGGGTGTTTGACACACCCCAGCATCAATCAACGTCATCTGACTGCCTGGATGATTGGGTCTTAATTCTTTTTATGCATCTGTTAACTGAAGACGTGCAGCAGGTACTAATGGAGGCAATAAAGTCTGGTACTAGAAAATCATATATTAGCAAAGGTAAAGGGTTATATAGGTGGTGGAAAAGCTTAACCAGCACCCATTCAGGGCTAGTTGTTATTTGGTTCTGCAAAATTTGTGAGAGTTAATATCTTATGTCCTTTCTTATTCCTCTATCAAGCTTCATTTAGCGTCCATTTCAGCATGACTGCCCATGGCTCCTCCTCTTTTAACGCAGTCTCATGTCAAAATGTTCTTGAAAGCAAATGGTTGTTTAAGGCTATTGCCTTTTATTATACTCAACATAACAAAACTATTCTGGGCAGGGTCAAGACCCACTCTGCCATGGCCTTGGCTTTATCAGTGGCTTTTTGGAAAGGGTTGGATTCCAGAAGTTGTAACTTAATTCTCTGTACATACTGTTACACTATCAGCTGGATTCCTTATCTAGTGCTAGATCAAGCTTTGCTTGGACCATTTTCCAGCGGCTCCTAGATTCTCCTCCTTCCACCTCCCAAATGGAGTTAACTAAGGTAATATACCCATATAGCTAATGCTACTGCAACAGTGATCAATACGATGAAAATACTTTTGTGTAAGTGAATCTTAGCATAACATTAAATGCTTGAATGATCACATCTGCAGTAGCTGCTCCCTCCATCCACCCCATTGTTTTCCATCTATCTTAATTTGTCAAACACCCACATTGTCGAAATCCATATGATCAACAATTTCATTTCATTCATCAAACCTTTCTGACTGACATTGTGGTACAGTAGGGATTGGAGAATTGGTCCTTTTCCCCAGTGTAATGTGATCTTGAAGTTGGTATAAGTCAGCTCAACTCAAGTTGTCTGATAGTTTGGGTGCATGGTAGGTACTCTGAAGCTTTGGAAGCTGGCTGGCTGGCTGTTACTTCTTTGGCAGGATATAACCCATATAGCTAAGGCTACTGCAGCAGTGATCATTTGAATATCTACTTTTTGGCAAATTTTACTTGCACAACTGTTCTTTCTATGACAATTTGAAAGCTGAAATTTTGAACAGACATTTATGTTCTTAGTATTTGGGCCCTGTGTTACACAAATTGCCAGTCAATAGGATTATAGAGGTAACCTAATGCAAGGAGTATCTCGGATGTTTCATGTACCGAAGTTCTCCTTAAAAAGAGCATCTTCCTTCAAAACAAACAAAAATCAAGAATCAAAAAAGAAATGCCAGACAAATAATTCTTTGAAACCTAACAAGAAAGGTTCCTTTGTGAAAAAGGATAAACCCCCTGCAAAGGACTGGTTATACCAGGTCACAGAGTTTACCAACCACACCCCATCCATCCCCACCCTTCCTTCTTTTCCTCCCTCCCCCAGGCTATTTTTCAACCCTGCAGCCTGGCTGTAAATAGTTTCAGACAAATGGGTTTGAAAAACAATGTGGAAATGATACACTTGGCAGCGAAAGGAAAATCCTTCTCTTTTCAGGGGAATTCCACCCGACCTATCAGGCCAGACAAAGCTGTTTCCTCCCATGCTCCAACCCATAGTAGAAGCAGGAGTCTTAGAACCACTGTTTGTGATACACAAAGGCAAAGGATTTTATTCCAGAATCTTTATGGCACTAAAAAAGGAGAAGTCTTGGAGACCTGTCCTAGATTTGTCCTTTTCTAAACGTGTCTGTAAAATTTCCAAAATTCAAAATGCTCATCTTATAGTTGGTCCTAACAGTACTTCCAGACCACTGTTTCACGGTGACTGTAGAGCTCAAGGACATTTATCATCATATTCTTGTTGTTCCTAATTTCAGGAAATTTTTAAGATTTGCTGTGCCTGGCTTATATTATCAGTTTTCTGCCTTACTCTTTGAGCTATCTACTGGACCTCAAGTGTTTACATAGTGCCTGGCCCCAGGGGAGTACGACAAACCCAAAATCATATACACCCTTAAGTCTACTTTCATGTTGTAGAAAAATAATGGAGAAGGTAATACTGGATAAGTTATTTTCAGAACTGGATAGGTTGGAACTTGAAACCATATATCAACATGCATATTTTGAAAATATATCTATTACCACCTGTAACATGATGTTCTGTAACAATATAATAAAAGCTATGAATGAATGAAAATTGTGTTGTGATGTGATTTATATAGATTTAACTTCAGCATTTCACAGGATCATACACAAAACACTGATCAATAAATTAGTACAACTAGGTATTGACGTACTATTGATAAGATGGATAGCTGCATGGCTTACAAATAGGACATGGCAAGTATCACACACCAACTGGACAGGTGTTCTACACTCTATATGCTGATGACCTGAAATTGGGTAAACTGATTACAAGTGTCACAGATATGGCATGTCTGCAAAATAATTTGACTTAATTGACCATTTGGGCACAGGAAAATAATATGTTGATAAATACATCAAAAACTAAGCATATGAGATTTGGGAGACATAAACTGAAAGGTGAATATTTAATACAGCCCACAGTGATTGAAACGGTAGACTCATTTAAGGATCTGGGTATATGGGTAGATTCAGCTATGAGTTTTTCTAATCATATCAACCAATTGGCTAATGATAGTTATAGAACTATAGGTTGTATAAGAAGATTTATAAAGTCTAGGAAACCAAACATAATAAAGTCATTGTTTGTTAGTTACATTAGACCCAAAATTGAGTATGGAATAACAATATGGAAACCCTATAGGAAAACAAGCATGAATAAACTGGAAAGAGTACAGGGAAATATATCAAGGGCATCCATGGATGTGAAAATCTAAGTTATTATGAAAGACTAAAATATCTCAACTTCTACAGTGTTTCTTACAGATATTTACGAGGACATCTTATTCAGGTATATAGGGCATTTAGGGACAACTACCTCTGGGAATGTTTAGGGTTATCAAAAAGTACTAGAGAATCATCAGATTACCTATGTAGAAGATTCTACAGGAATGAGAAGTGCACTGATTAGTTCTCTGACAGAGTAGCTGATGCTTGGAACAGACTACCAAATTATATTAAAGCAAGTACTAGTTTAGATATTTTTAAGAACAGCCTGGACATTTATTATGGGAACAAATGTTTTGGTATATTTGCAAGCTAGAAGGGCATTAATGCCCATGCTTGAAACATTTGTATGTATATATGTATGTATGTATGTATGCATGTATGTATGTATGTATGCATGTAGTAGTCGTCTACTGCAGAACTGTGGGCATCCTCATTTTTCCTTTCTTAGACAACTTGCTAACTTGTGCAGATTCTGAATCCAGGTGCTTGATATCTTTAGACAATGTCAAACCCCTCCTTTTTTTACCTGGGCTTCAAACTGAACCTTCAAAAGTCCTTCCTCACACCCACTCAATGAATTGTTTTTCTGGGGTGTTGGACAGACAAAGTAAAAAGGACTGCCTTCCCACCAGAAAACAAAATTCAGACTTAGTGCATTTTCTTGGATTTCTCTCTTCTAGACATGCATCTTACAGCAGTTGCAACTGACAGTCTGTATGATTCTGTTTTGATAACTTTTAGGCACTTGTTCCATGATAATGTGAACCAGGTATTTAGGAAGGCAAGAAAAACAGAGGTTTTAGTAAGAGGATTCCTCAAAATTCTAGGTCTTACAGCATCAATGATCCTCATGATACCACTAACCAGACTACACATGAAAAAAAATCAATGGAACTCGAAGAATTGTTGTGCTCAGGACCTTCATCCCTTGGATTTTTAGGTAGCAGTACTAGAATTTGTGAAATAGGAACTGCAATGGTGGAGGGATCAACTAAAACCAGGACTTAATTTCCCTTTTCAGGTCTCAGTCCAATCTGTCCCAACAAACTCTTGAGATTTTGTGGGAGAAGCAGTGCCCATGAGAGTTCAAGTACAAGACTTGTGGGGTCCTCAGGACATGCCAAAAGACATAAATGAAAAAGAGGTGCTGATAATGCTTCATGCTTTAAAAGTTCTTCATCATGTATGGACTCCAGGTCATCTTCTAGTGGTCATAGACATTACCATGATGTGGTACCTGAACAAGCAAAGGAGTACAATGTCATACCGTCTTTGTCTGTTGAGAATAATGACCTAGAAGCTGATTGTACAGCATTCTCTGATTCTTCAGGCCTCATACATTCTGTCAGAACAAAACAGAGTGGCAGACAGACTGAGCTGATCTTGGACCAGACCCTCACAAGTGGAAGCATCTTGTAGAGGTCTTCCAGGACTTGATCCAGATGTGGGGAATACCTCAGGCAGATCTGTTCACCCTGTTCAAAACAGAACTGAAAAAATTCTTTTCAAGACATCCTTGCAGCCATGCTTGGATTCCCATGGTTTGGAATGTTTGTCCATGCATTCCACCCTTTCAAATGATTTTCAAGGTACTTCTAAAGTTTCAAAAAGAATTACGTTAGATCATTATGATAACCCCATTTTAGCCCAGGCAAAGATGGTTCTCCCTTTTAATGGAATTGGCAAAGGTCAATTACCACAAGGTGAATGGTACACCCCATCTTACAGCAGTTGCAACTGACAGTCTGTATGATTCTGTTTTGATAACTTTTAGGCACTTGTTCCATGATAATGTGAACCAGGTATTTAGGAAGGCAAGAAAAACAGAGGTTTTCTAAGTGGTGCTTAGCCAATAACAGAGGCCTCGAAAGGGTTTCAACCTCCCTGGTTGTGAAATATTTCTGTGAGCTACTTATATATGGATTGTCATATGCTTTGATCAAATTGAATGTTGTGTCCATCTCAGCTTGTCTGCTCATGGATCCACCTATTTCATCTTTTTTTGTGGTCAAACAGTTTATGAAAGGAGTACTACAGATGAGACTCTCTCAAAAGAAAATTCCTCCTCCTTGGGATCTCAACTTTGTTTTTGAAAAATTAACCTTACCTCCTTTTGAACCTGCATCTCAATTTGATTTTCTATTCATTACTTGGAAGACTGTTTTACTGAATGCTCTGCATTTGCAAGGTGAGTCTCTGAGGTGCAAGCTTTCATGGTGGGCCAGTCCTATCTGATTTTTTCTCAAGACAGGGTTGTATTACACAAATACTCCATCATTTATTACTAAAGTTGTTTCTGAATTTACCTTGAATCAGGCCATCAGTCTCCCAGTATTCTATCCTGATCCAAAAACAAGGAAAACAGATGCTTCATACATTGGATGTGTATAGGCAGCTCAGGTACTACTTTGACAGAACAAAGACCTTAAGGAATGCTGAACAGTTGTTTGTCTGCTATACAGTGGCAAAGAAAGGTTAACCTATTTCTAAGCAAATTATTGCACAATAGTTGTTGTCTACTATTGTTTTTTTGTTGCTCTCACCATGGTTAATCTCTTCCAGGCAGGGTTAAGGCATACTCAGCTAGGGCCTTATCCTCTGATGGTATAAAAGGGTGGACTATAGAAGCATTCTATAGCAGCAACCAGGTCCTTTCTTTATACCTTCACAAACCACTAAAAACTGGATTCCTTTTTAAGGTCCAGAGCAGGCTTTACTAGGACCATTATCTAGGGCCTCCTGGATCCTTATCCTTCCACCTCCCAGGTAGGGTAAGCTTTGGGAATCTACCCAGAATGCCACTGAGGCAGTGTGAATGTTGAACATAGCTGTGTAAGTCCTACTTACCTGTGACAGCAGACGTTTGAATTCCTCATTGTCCCAGTAGCAGCACCCACCCACCATCCCCCAGATTCTGCATAGCTGAGGTGGATTTCAGCCTCTTTGATTTGGCTGTTGTTGGATTTGTTTTTTATATCGTATTGTGACTGGATGCAAATTTACTCTTGCTAATTGATTCAAGCTACAGGTATTTTCCTCTCTTTCTTTGTTACAGCTAAAGGCTTCTCTCTCGGGATCAGCTGTCACAGGAAGACAGATGGAGGGGAATCTGAACTTGATCTTTTGAAAGCTAGCCATTACTGTGTTATGCTGACTGATAGCCGAAAATGCCACAGATGCAGTGAGGAATTCAGGCATCTGTTGTTGCAGGTAAGTAGGACTTATACAACTGTACTTTACTGTCCGCAGAAGTTGATATTATCTGAAAATATCTTTCAATATTTATATATTATTATTATTACTGCTGTACTGGAGCCTTTGTCCCTTTGCCTCCACTGGAACATGTTACCCAGTCTGTCTTTCCCAGTAAACAGAGTCCAATAAATACATAAATAAACTGGGTGGAAGGAGAGTTTGCATGATGTTCAGAAATTACAATATACATGTATGGACAAAATATTGCTTAAACACAGATTCATGTCGAGTTTTTCTGCAGTTGTATTTATAAGAGCTTTTGCAATGAAGTTTATTGAAAATTGACATTTACATGTATAACGTGCAATAAATTTAGACTCTCTGAATCTGTTGTTTTTCTTTGGTATTAAAGCAGTGACCAAAGGAGGTTCTGAGAATATGATGGCTATTATATCAAGCAATGATATTAGATAGTGATGGGCACTTTGTGAGAAAGACAGTTTCACAGTAGGCTGACAGCTGAATTTTCATTAACTGAGGTGGCGCAGAGAATGATAGTCATGAGTCTTACTGTGGTGACCTGTAGTGATCTTGATATTCTGTTATATGTAGGTTCCAGTATGCAGTATAGGGAGAAGATATAACCTTGCTTTAACAAGCTTTGCATTATCTGTGAGAAATGCTGCAGCTTTATATAGAATTCCAAGTTCCCGTTTGGTTTTGATTACAATACTTTTGGTATGAAGGTCGAATTTTAGATAATTTTTGTATATGACTCCAAAAATTTTGGCACGTGGTGCCTCTTTGACCATAATACTGTCAGGTAAAAGAACTATATATTTTTTATATATGTGTTTCGTGTGCTGTTTGGGTCTGGACACAGCAATGAGAAATTATGAAATTTATAAAGATTAGATTTGGGCAATAAAAACATTGATTTGGTTTTAGAGGCATTTAAATGTAGGCCTATACTGCCCAGCCAAGCTTGGTGTAAATGAGCAATGCTAAAGTCTAGCATTGACTAGTTGTGGAGAGCTGTCACAGTTGGTTTAATTTCTCCAAGTCTTTTGGTTTTCTAATACCATGACGACAATGGACCCTATTCCTAATTCTGATTAAAGTTTGTAAAAGTAGTATTGTTTCAGTCTTTGATGTTAGCCAAAAGTGCTCTTCTCAGCACCTGCAATGTGCCCAGAATTGACTCCTCCTGCAATTCATATGGAGTTACATGTATCAGTAGCATATCTAGATAAGACTGTAAATTCTTGTCTTATTTGACCCATTGTTCCTACTACTATTGGAGCTGTCTGGATATCCTTCTTTCACATTGCCTTCATTTCTGCCTACAAATCCCAGTATTTTATGACTTTGTGTCTCTCTGTGCATAAGACACAGTAATCACTAGATGTAGCAATTTAACTGATCAATGCTACTTTTGTCTTTTTTCCATGGACTACTATATCTGTTTTTTTCTCCAAGTCTTTTGGGTTTCTAATACCATGACGGGAATGGACCCGATTCCTAAGTCAAAGTACAATTAAAGTTCATGAAATTAGTATTGTTTCGCTCTTTGATGTTAGCCAAAAGTGCTCTTCGCAGCACCCACAATGTGCCCAGTAATGACTCCTTCTGCAATTCGTACAGTGTTACATGAATTGGTAACATATCTAAATACGATTGTAAATTCTTTTTTATAAGACCAGTTGCTCCTACTACTATTGGAACTGTCTGGGTATCTTTCTTCCACATGGCTCTCATTTCTGCCTGCAGATCAAGGTATTTTATGACTTTGTGTCTCTCTGTATGCAAGACACTGTAGTCACTAGGTGTGGTGATTTCAATGATCAGTGCTACTTTTGTCTTATTTTCTTGGACCACTATATCTGGTTTTCTAGCATCTATCTTTTAGACTGTTGGTATTAGGTGATCCCATGTGATATAAAGTTCATCATTTTCTATGATTCTCTGTGGCTCAAGTTTCCAATGTTTTCAGCCACTTCGATACCATAATGTTTACACAATCTCCAGTGTAACAATCTCGCCACATTATTATGCCTTTCAGTATATAGTCCCTCTGCCATAAGAGAGTCGCAACCAGCAATAAGGTGTGTGACTGTTTCCAATTCGGTTCCACAAAACCTACATATATCTGTTTCTCCCACATGTTCAATAGACTTAGTAAACCAACGTGTATGTAGCCCACTGTCTTGGGCTGCCAATATTAACCTTTCATTTCTTGATGTAAATTCACCTCTCCTTAACCATTCCTGCATTCGTTCTTGATCAATATGAGGCTCTTCCAGAAGTTTTCTATACTTGCAACTATATTTATGTTTTTTCTACATTTCTTGCCTTCTCATCTGATCCTTCAACTTATATTCTTTCTTTTGTTTTTTAGCACCTTCAGTTGCTGCCTGATTTTTATCCACTTCTGGTTTGATTTCCATTCCTGCATGACGTTGATATGCTTCTGCTAAATTAAGCAGAGATGTCATCTTAGATTTATTCTCCTCATGTTTCAAAACTTTCACCACATTTGGATCTTGTGAAGTCAATAGATATGTGTGGAGTCCCAGGATTACAGATCTATATATGTAATCAATTTCAAGGAGGCCCATCCCTCCTTCAGAATGGGGAATATATAATCTTGGTATACACTGATTTTTATAAATCATTTGGTGAGCATAAAGCATCCTTCTTGTTTTAATATCCAATCTAGCCAACACTTTTTGGGGCCAGTCAATCACTCCAAAACTATAAGTTAAGACAGGAAGAGCAAATTGATTTATAGCTTGGATCTTGTTCCAAAGTGTCAATGCTCTTTTCAGGATTAATTTTCTTCTAAAATACTCCTTACTAAGCTTTATTCACATTTGTTCATGTTTTATTGCTGATCCTTCATCAGTTCCCAAGTATTTTACTCCCCCTCTTGCTCAAGTTCTTTTATATCACATTCTTGCCCCAAACTGATGTTTTCCTGGTGCTGCAATTTTCCTTTTTCAAAAGGTTGCTTTTGCACATTTGTCAAGATCAAATGACATTCCAATATCATCTGAAAAAGTTTTGACAACCTGTAGCTGTGCTTTCTATTCCTCATCTGATAAGCTATACAATTTTAAATCATCGACAAAGAGAAAATGAGAAGTCATTATACTTTGTTTTCTAGAAGCCAAATTATAGCCATGACCTAAGCTGTTAAGTAAACAGCTTAATGGATTAATGGCAAGGCAAAATAGCAATGGTGACAGGGAGTCACCCTGGAATATCCTCCTTTGGATTTTTACCCCTGGGATAATAATCTGTCCTTTATCATGGCTTAATTGCAAAGTGGTCTGCCACTGTTTCATGGTTACTGTAATGTAATCAATCAGTGTAGGATGTACCTTATACATTTTTAAGCTCTCTTTTATCCATGAATGTGGGATACTATCAAATGCTTTTTTATTGTCAATCCATGTCATACTTAGATTCTTCCCTGTCTTACAGTTCTCCACTATAACTTTATTTAACAACAAATGATCCTTTGTTCCATATGACTTTCTTTTATTGCCCTTTTGTTCTACTGCCATAATTGAGTTTTCTTCTAAATGACTATAAACTCTGTCGGTGTCAATCCCCGTGTATAGTTTATACGTCGTCGGAAGATAAGTTATTGGTCTATAATTTTTAGGGTAGCTTACAGGTTCACTCTTAAGTAAGAGCAATGTTTTTCTGTTATTAACCAGTGCGGTGTCTGTTCGGGGTGTGCATATAAATAGTTCTTACTCATGGCTTGATCCACATGTAAAGAAGTTAATACTTTAAGCCAAAAGTTAGGTACTGCATCTGGGCCTGGGGTTTTCCAATTAGAGGCTTTTCTCAACTTTGTTTCAATCTCTCTGGCTGTTATTTCATCCCATTTCATATCCTGTACCTTTAAACTTCTTATTCTTTCTTTTACTTCTTCTATCCATTTAGCATATTTGTTATGTTCCACAGGATCTTCATAGATACTTCTCCAAAATGTATCTACTTCCTCTTTTCTCGGTGGTCTATCAATTCCTTTTACCTTATTTCCCAATTCTCTATAAAACCTTTTGGGGTCATCAGTAAATTGCTTATTTTGTGCTTTTCCCTTATATTTATCTTTGTATCTTCTGAGTCTTTCCGCCTGTTTTGAAATTTTTAGTTTATCTCCAATAGTGCATAATAGATCCTGGTCTGTTCTAATACTGCACATTGCTTTTATCACATCTATTTTTCTTAATATTTTTGTTGATCTGTTCCCTCTTCTATAATCTTCTAACAATGACACTTCTTGTCTTAGCTGCTTTATAGTTTTCTCTATTTGATATTTCCATGATGGTATTCGCTTTTGCCCCCTCCTTTTTCTTTGCTACCCTATGTTCCTGTGGTAGAATTTTATCAGTTATTAATTTAGCAGTACAGTAATATATTCTGTTTACTTCTGTTACATGGCATGAATCTCTATGGACAGTCCTAATTACTGTGTTCATTTGTTTTATCAAGCTACTCACTTTTGGAGTTTTAGTAACCTTCTGCAGTCTATTTCTCTCATTGGTCTTGATACATTTGTCTTTGTCTATTAAATCAAGCAACTCTTCTCTTAACTCCTTTTCTTCCATACTGAGGGCACATCCCTTGTTTTCCATTTCCTGTGAGGATTCTATAGAAAGTTCTATAACACCTTCTTGTGGCACATTCTCTTCAATTTCATCCTGTGTCATATGTTGTTTTGTCATATGGAAATTCACTGGCCTATCACTCGTCAACATTTTGTCAACAGTCAAAACTCATCAGTTTTTCCAGTTTCCTGTTCCTTTCCTTCCTGTCTAGCTTCAAGTGAACTTTTATACTGGTTTTCTGTGGAAGGCTCCAAAATAATCTTGATATGGCACCTGACCTGTTGCTTCCTGTTCCACTGGTTTCCCCTTAATTTGGATATCCATTGCTCTATCCTATTGTGGTGCTTTCTGCATTTGATTTTCTACACTGAATCCTTCTCTTTGCAGCTGTTCCATTACCTCAAATTCTATTTCTTTGACTTCTCCACTACTAATCTCTTTCTCTACTTTTCCTCTTAATCTTCTTATTTTTTGTATTGTAAAGTTTTCCATATCTGGATTCCTTTGCCTATATTTTTCTTCAAACATCTTTGGCTCTGCTCTTTTTGTATTAGTTAGTTTTGCTTTCTCCTTTGCATAAATATTGAATCTCTTTTCCCCATCCATATTTCTTCTTCATGTGTCTCCTGATCTTCTTGCTTTTCCTTATTGTGGGGGCTCACATCATCATGGTGTGATGTAGTCTGTTTTAGGCCTTCTACATTAAATCCTTCACTTCACAGGCACTCCATGACTTCAACTTCTATTTCTTTAACATCTACTTTACTAATCATCTTTCCTACATTAAATTTTTGTGCTTTAAGTCTTTTTATTGTGAAATTTTCCATATCTGGATGCCTTTGTCTGTATTTTTCTTCGAATATCTTTGAAACTGCCTTCTGTATGTTAGTTAACTTGGCTTTCTCTTTTGCATAAATATTGCACCATATCAAATCTCTCTTTCTTTCCCATGTCCATATTTCTTTTTTATATTTTTCAAATACCTCTAGGTTTTGTTGTTTATATTTTCTTACTTCCTTAGAGGCTTCTTTTTCCAGAGAGATCGAAGTTTCTTGATCTATATACTGTTTTTCAAAAATTTGTTGTATTAATGAAAGTACATTTTTATTTGAAGCTTGTGACAGTTTTTCTTGTGGAAGTATTTTTCTTTCCTCTAATTTCACTCTTAATCATTTTGTATATCTTGTGCCTGGAAATTCTGGGGTTTTTACATAATAGTAACAATGCATAATTTCTTTCTTATCCTCAATAGTCCACTCTATCGTCTTCATGGCTCTTCTTTGGCCAATCAATTTTTGTCATTTTTGTGGACACTACATCCTTCTACAACAGAGGGGCCATCCTCCCCCTGAGCCTGGCCCCATTGTAGGATTGTTTACATATTTTGAAGATTCTACACTTCATTTTTTTCCAGTCCTGGCACCATTGTGCCTACCAGGACTGGGCACTTTTTTATCCTGGGTCTTGTGCCCCCAGCTATATTTTTTTTATTTTTGATTCACTTCTGTCCATGATATATGCTATATAAATACAGTCTATATGTCAGTGTCGCCTTGGTGAGATTTTGTGAAAAACAGGGTCCACCTTGTGAAGGTACTCACCAGGACTTGAGTATGAATTCAATTTCAGCACTACTACACTCCTTTGCTTGCTGACTTTTTATCTCTCCATCTGGACCCCTTTTTCTCATCTCTGGGTAATCCCATGTGATATAAACTTCATCATTCTCCATAATCCTTTGTGGCTCATGATTCCAATACTTCCCTGCTACTTCAATATTGTAATCTTTGCACAATTTTCAGTGCAGCAGTCTTTTCACATTATTATACCTTTCAGTATATAGACCCTCTGCCATTAGTATATCAAATTCAGCAACAAAATATGTGACTGTTTCCAGTTCTATTTTACAGAAGCAGCATTTGTCTGTTTCTCCCACATGTTCAATGGACTTTGTAAACTAACATGTATGTAGTCCATTGTCCTGGGCTGGTAATATTATCCTTTCCTCTTCTGGTTAAAATTCACCTCTCCTTAACCATTCCTGTGTCAGACCCTGAGCATGAGGTCCTTCAAGGAATTTTCTGTACTTGCAACTATATTTATGCCCTTTCCACATTTCTTGACTTCTCATCTTTTCCATCTCCTTATATTTTTTCTTTCTTTTTTTTTTTTGGCACAATCAGTTGCTGCCTGATTTTTGTCTACTTCTGGTTTGGTTTCCAGTCTCACTTGACACTACTATGCTTCTGCTAAACTAAGCAGGAAAGTTATCTTAGATTTGTTCTCTTCATGTTTCAAAACTTTTACTATGCTTGGATCTGGTGAGTTCAGCAGATATTATGCAGTCCTATGATTGCAGATCTACAAATGTATTGAATTTCAAGGAGGGCGATACCTCTTTAAGAACGAGGAATATATAGTCTTGGTATACACTGATTTTTATATATCATTTGATAAGCATGAAGCATTTTTCTTGTTCTCTTGTCCAAGTGATACAGCACCTTTTAGGCCAGTTGATCACTCCAAAAATGTAAGTTAGAACAGGAAGAGCAAATTGGTTTATAACTTGGAATTTGTTCCTAGATGTCAGGGCTGTTTTCAATATTAATTTTAGTCTTCTAAAATATTCCTTACTGAGTTTTGTTCATATTTGCTCATGCTTTATTGTTGCTCCTTCATGAATTCCCAAATATTTATACTCTCCATCCTGCTTAACTTCCTTTATATCAAATTCTTGTCTCAGGCTGTTATTTTCTTGGTGCTGCAGCTTTCCTGCTTTAAATGTTGCTTTTGCACTACATTCATTTCTTATTTAAAGGTTAGCTTTTCATGACAATTTGTAGGCAAATTTTATTTGTCAAGAATTATATCTAGCAAGTCACCCCAATGTTTTTGGTAATAGCATTTGTATTTTGTTTTTGAATAAATTAATTTGTGAGATGAGATATATTTGATAGCAAGATTGCTAAAACTTTCCCATGTCTTCTCCCTTTTCTTAGTATATGTGTAACTAGATATTTTCCCAAAACATACAAATAAATGGTTAAATTTCTATTTTTACTTTATATATAGACTATCCCCATTCTAAATATCCCTTATGAGACCAAATGAACATAACAATTCTCATACTTTACTTGATGATGTAGTGACTTCTTGTGTATATATTGTATATATATATATATATATATATATATATATATATATATATATATATATATATAAAATTTTCTCGGAACGAGATTGCGGTCTGTTTTCTTTAGATAGGTATTTGTATTGTTTATTTGTGTTTTTGAGTTACCGTATTCTTGTTATTATTTGAAAAAAGAAAATTGAAATAAAGAGATTTTGGGAAAAAAAATGTTGCTTTTGCACATTTATCAAGTCCAAATTATATTCTTATATCATCTGAGAAAGATTTGACTACTTGCAGCTGTGCTTTCAGATCCTCATATGATGAATGGTACAGTTAAGTTTTATAATCATCCACAAAAAGAAGATGAGAAGTCTTCACACTTTGTTGTTTTCTGAGAGCCAGATTGTAGCCATGGTCTAATCAATTAAGTAGACAGCTTAATGAGTTAAAGGCAAGACAAAAGAGCAGTGCTGACAAAGGGCCACCCTGGAATATCTTCCTTTGAATTTTTATCCCTGGGATAATAATTTGTTCTTTGTCATAGCTTAGCTGCAAATAGAATTTGAAATGTTTCATGGTCACTGTAATGTAACTGAGCGATGTAGGGTGAATCTTAAACATCTGTAAGCACTCCTTTATCAGTGAATGCGGGATGCTTTCATATGCTCTTTTATAATCTATCTATGCCATACTTATATTCTTCCCCTTTTTACAATTCTCAATTATGACTTTATACAACAAGTGATTCTTTGTTCTATAGGACTTTCGTTTGTTACCCTTTTGTTCTATTGCCATGATTCAGCTTTCTCCTGAGTGAATATATACTCTGTCAGCATCAATTCCAGTATATAGTTTATACATTGTCTGGAGGCAAGATATTGTCTATAGTTTTTAGGACAGCTTGTAAGTTCACTCTTAAGCAGTAACATTATTTTTCCTGTTAACCAGGTTGGTGTGTGTTCAGAGTACCCATATAAGTAGTTCTTACGCATGGCTAAAGCTTCATGTGACAATGTTAATACTTTTAGCCAAAAGTCAGGTACTGCATCTGGGCCTGGAGTTTTCCATTTGGGAGCTTTTCTTAATTTTGTTTCAAATTCTCTGGCCGATACTTCATCCCATTTTATATCCTATACATTTGAACTTCTTGTCTATGTTTCATTTTTTTGGGCAGTGTTTCTGTTCCTTTTGCTTTGTTTTTCAATTGTCTATAAAACTTTTTTTGATCACGAATGAGTTGCTTATTTTGTACTTTTCCTTTATATTTATCTGCATATCTTCTATATTTTTTTTTGCTTGTGCTGATATCTTTAGTTTATTATTTGCAACAGTGTATGATAGATCCTGGTCTGTTCTAAATCTGTGCATTCTATTACTTTTTTTAACGTCTATCTTTCTAAGTATTTTTGTTGATCTGTTCCCTCTTCTATACTTTTCAAACAGTGACACTTCTTGTCTTGACTGCTTTATAGTTTTCTCTGTTTGATACTTCCATGATGGCATTTGATTTGCTCCCTTCCTTTGCCTTATTGCCCTACATTTTTATGGTAAGACTTTATTTGTTATTAATTTAGCTGAACAGTAATATATACTATTTACTTCTGTTATATTACATTAATTTTTTTATAGTCTTGATAACTGTGTTCATTTGTTTTATCAGGCTTCTAACATTGTGGGTCTTATTGACTTTCTGTAATCTATTTCTTTCATCGATCTTACTATGTCTATCCATCTCTATTAAATCAAGCAATTCTTCCTTTTGATCTTTTTCTTCTAAACTGAGGACACATTCTTTATTCTCCATTTCCAGTGAAATTTCAATTTTCTTTTGACAGTTTCTCTTCAGCTGCACCCTGCATCATCTGTTGCTCTTTCATATGGGAACTCATTGGCCTGTCACTCCACAGCATTGACTGCGTCAGAGTTGCTACTGTTTCCTGCTCCTTCCCTTGCTGTGCAACTCCAGCTGAAATTTTGTATTGATCTCTTACTGAAGGCTCCAGAGTATCATCATGTGGCAACTGATCAGATGCTTCCCATTCCACCTGTTTCTCCTTAATTTTGGGACTCATTATTCCATCATGCTGTGACATTACCAAAGTAAGATTTTCTGCAACAAGTCTTTCACTTTGCAAATAATCCATAACTTCAGTTTCTATTTCTTTAACTTCTCCATTACTAATCCTTCTTTCTACTTTCTCCCTTTTTTCTTTTCTTTTTTTTCCATATTGCAAACATTTCCATATCCGGATATCTTTGCCTAAATTTCTCTTCAAATAGCTTTGGTGCTACTTTTTTGATTGATTAGTTTTGCTTTCTCCTTTGCATAAATATTGTATTCTATTAAATCTCTTTTTTCTATTCCCATGTGCATATTTTTTCTTCAAATGTCTCCGACTCCCACCTGTTTCTCCTTACTTTGGGGACTCATTGTTCCATCATGCTGTAATGTAATGTAGGCCCATATTGCACAGCCAAGCTTGGTGTGAATGAACAATGCTGAAGTCTAAAGCTAACCAGTTCTGGAGAGCTATAAAACAGTAAGGTTGTGGAAATGTTTGTGTACTTTAATAGTTTCAAGTCCAAGCATAAATGCCCATTTCATTTACTGTGAAGAAGACAGAACCCTGTGTGACACAGATACTTATTGGAAGATGGGATGAAGATGAGAAGTTCCACCTCACTGTTTATGTTCTGTTACTTAAGTATTCAGAACTAATGAGTGGCATTTAATATTGAGGTAGAACAGAAGATAGTGTACAGTGCCCTGTACAGTGCCTAGTGATATCAAAATCTTTAGAACATATCCAGGAAAATTATATCTACAAACTTGACAGCTTTAAGCTTATTACAAACATATTCTGCAAGATCCAAATGTATCATATCCTTGTCCCATTGTGTACAAAAACCATGTTATAAAGTAGAAATGGTATTTGTAAAGGACTTGTTTGTGTACACATTTTTAAGGACTTTAAAAAGGAAATATTTGTGAGATGGAAGGTAATTATTGAGGAAGATTTATGGGACACCCTTGCGTACAGGTACAATGAGTGTGTCTTGTTTCAGGCAGTAAGTACTTTGCCTTCCTTTATGGATCTTTCAATAAGAGTAATAACAGGTGTACAGTGGAGCATGCTGTTATTTTAAAAAATTCTAGAGGGAAATTACCCAAAGCTGTGGATCTTACTTTTATGCTCACTCATTAACTGTAGAACTGCAATACTGTGAAATGCCTTTTTATTGAAGATGGAGGTGTGATTAGCAAAGGTGTCAGGTAATGCTGCCGCCCTCAGTAGCTGCAATGGAAATGAGTTTCATGACAGAATCATGAGCAATTGTAGCATTCTCTGTAAGGAAAGACAAATTATACTGGGCTTTTCCAAAATTTGTTAGGATTGTTTTTGCATGTTGCTGTTGCTGGTTATGAAAATAAAGTAGCGTGCCACTAACAATTGTCTATTGTTAGTGCCACTAACAATTGTCTATTTCCTTTCTTTCTTTCTTCACAGAAACTCTCTAAGTAAAAGGTGAATTTGCTTTTATGATGTTTTGTCCAAAGATAGACATGAATAATCATCACCTTCTTGATTTCATATGTAATCCACAGCAGGAGTGAGTTATAAATTTGTATTTTCTAAGTGGTGTGAACTTATTGAATGTGTTGAGAAACACTGAGTTGAAATAAGAAGTGGCATGAATATAATTAAGCTGAAATCTATTCAGCAATGGTCTTCATTTTGTGAATAGTTTCTGCAAATATTAACATAGCTTATTATTTTCTTTTTTATTAAAAACATGTATTTGATTAGAGAAGGCAATTTCCAAGGAAAAACTTTGGATAACTGTGTTTAAATAGTTAGTACCTAAATTTTGGAGAGTTGCCCTGTAGAAGTATGGACTGAGTGAGTGTGTGTGTGTGTGTGTGTGTGTGTGTGTGTGTGTGTGTGTGTGTGTGTGTGTGTGTGTGTGTGTGTGTGTGTGCGTGTGTGTGCGCGTGCGCATGTGAGTAAAAGTTGAGTCATAGTACAGAACTTTATGCTGAAATGCTTCTGCTGAGTTATTCTCCTCATGTTTCAAAACTTTCACTACATTTAGGTCTTGTGAGGTCAGCAGATATGTGTGGAGTCCTACAATTGCAGATCTATGCATGTAATCAATTTCAAGGAGCCCCATCCCTCCTTCAAAATGGGGAATATATAATCTTGGTATGCAGTGATTTTTATAAATCATTTGGTGAACATGAAGCATCCTTCCTGTTTTCCTATCTGATCTATCCAGCACATTTTGGGGCCAGTGAATCACTCCAAAACTATAAGTTAGGACAGGAAGACCAAATTGGTTTATAGCTTGGATTTTGTTCCTAGATGTCAACTCTGTTTTCAAGATTTAAGTCTTCTAAAGTATTCCTTAAGTTTTATTTGCATTTGTTTATGTTTTATTGTTGATCCTTCATTTCCCAAATATTTATACACTCCCTCTTGCTCAAGTTCTTTTATATCACATTCTTGTCCCAAACTGATGTTTTCTTGGTACTGCAGTTTTCATGCTTTAAAGGTTGCTTTTGCACATTTATCAAGACCAAATGACATTCTTATATCTGAAAAAGTTTTGACAACTTGCAGTCGTGCTTTCACTTCTTCATCTGATGAGCTATACAGTTTTAAAGCATCGACAAAGAGAAGATGAGAAGTCTTTACACTTTGTTGTTTTCTAGGAGCCAAATTATAGCCATGACCTAACCTGTTAAGTAGACAGTTTAATGGGTTAAGGGCAAGGCAGAATAGCAGCGGTGACAGAGAGTCACCCTGGAATATCCCCCTTTGAATTTTTATCTCTTGGATAATAATTTATCCTTTATCATGCCTTAATTGCAAAGTAGTCTGCCACTGTTTTCATGGTCACAGTAATGCAGTCGATCAGTGTAGAGTGTAAGCACTCTTTTATCCATGAATGTGGGATACTTTCAAATGCTTTTTTGTAGCCAGTCCATGCCATACTTAGATTCTTCCCCTTTTTACAGTTCACCACTATGACTTTATTTAACAATAAATGATCCTTTGTTCCATATGACTTTCTTTTATTGCCTCTTTGTTCTATTGTCATAATTGAATTTTCTTCTAAATGACTATAAACTCTGTCAGTATCAATTCCAGTGTATAGTTTATACATCGTCGGAAGGGAAGTTACTGGTCTATAATTTTTAGGATAGCTTGCAGGTTCACTCTTAAGTAGGAGCATTGTTTTTCCTGTTGTTAGCCAGGTTCGGAGTGTGCATATAAATAGTACTTACTCATGGCTAAATCTTCATGCATGGAGTTTCCAATTAGTGGTTTTACTTAACTTTGTTTAAATCTCTCTGGCTGTTACTTCATCCCAT